>NW_026652282.1:8476658-8550116 GCF_009828535.3 Hylobates moloch | reverse complement strand
CAAAAAAAAAAAAAAAAAAAAAAAAAAAATCCTCAAGTAGTAAAGATCGTCAAGTGGAAAGCGGCGTCAGCAAGGCTTTCTGTCCCCTCTGGGGCTTATTTTGGAGATTAGTGTAGAGGGGTCAGTGACTGAAGGACAGAGGTTTATGCTTTCCTATGGGAGAGGGTATTGAGTGTGCCGCAAAGAGAGGTTCTGTGTCCCATTTCCTTTGGGATAAGAAGGAAGAAAAGAGTTTTCAACAAAGCAGAATGGTGTTCTGAGATGGGTGAACTGTGTCCCCTTCTAGGGGCTGGATTCTAGGAGGAGGAAGCTTGTTGGCCTTGGGAAATGCACAGGATGTTCAGTGTGGCCTGGATGGAGGTGGAGTGGGGGAGCTCCGCTTGAGAGTTGGAATTTGGGAGCAGGAGCTTCAAGAAACAAAGTCTCTTGTTTCTAGCCTGTTTTCCAGATCTATTCCTTGGCTGTAGGTTGTGGATTTTTCTTTCCTTTTTTAAATTTGGAAATGCTCGTTTCTTACTAATGTTGAGAGCATTTTTATACCACAGCTGGTTATACCTATCAAATGGCCTGCACAGCAGCAAATATGAAAGAATTAAATCACATGTCCCTGCCCTCAAAGAGTTTATTTTCTAGGATTATATAGAAAGATAATAAAGAAAATATCCCTGAGCAGATTTGAAAGATTTCATGCTTTTTACATAAAATTGTATTATTCTTCCTAGTTTTAAAATCTAAAGGTATACTTTGAGTGACTTTAAAATCATTTATGAATATGGGCTTTTTTGACTGGCCAAGAGAAAAATAATTTTATGTCCTTTTAAGGAAGGTTGAGAATTATTTAAAGTTGTTCAGATGAACTCCTTAATCCACAGCCTGACATTCACATTCAAGGCCTCTGTCTCCTTTTTCCAGTCTCACTTTTTGGCACTTCCTCCCTTCTGCCATTTGTCATGCTTTTAGTGCCAATCCTGTTAAGGAATATGATGAGCTCCCTATGAATTTTCACCTCCAAACATTCGTTGTTTTTTTTTTTTTTTTTTTCAATATTCCCTGCCACTAAAATACCATTTCTCTTCTTCCTGACCAAAACCAATCTTTCCTCAAACACATGATTCACAGGCCATTTTCTAGGATGTCTTCCACTTTCTTCTAGGGAATTAATCTCCCCACCTCAGTACTTCTAAAGGACTTTGTACCTCTGTAAAAGTAGTGATCACATTCTGCCCTACATTGCAAGTACCTGTATTCACTGTAGAATGCAAGCTCTATGTGGGAGACTGGTTCTAGGACCTCTCTCTGATAATCACCAAAATTAGAGGATGCCCAAGTCTCTTATGTAAAATAGTGTAGTATTTGCATACAACCTATGCACATTCCCCTGTATATGTTAAATCATCTCAAGATTACTTATAATGCCTAATACAATATAAATGTTGTGTAAATAGTTTTTACAGCCAGGCATGGTGGCTTACGCCTGTAATCTCAGTACCTTGGGAGGCTGAGGCAGAAGGATCACTTGAGCCCAGGAGTTCGAGACCAGCCTGGCCAACAAAGTGAGACCCTGTCTCTATAAAAATTTAAAAAACTAGCCAGTCATGGTGGCATTCATCATGATTCCAGCTACAGGAGGGGCTGTGGCAGGAGGATCGCCTGAGCCTTGGAGGTGAAAGCTGCAGTAAACTGTGTTTGCACCACTGCACTCCAGCCTGAGTAATAGAGTGAGACCCTGTCTCAAAAAATAAAATAGTTGTTATACTGTATTGTTCAGGGAATAATGACCCCCCAAAAAAGGTCTTTATATGTTCACATGTTCAGTACAGACACAACCATTCTGTTTTGGTTTTGTTTTTCTTTTTGAGACAGAGTTTCACCTTGTTCCCCAGGCTGGAGTGCAGTGGCGCGATCTCGGCTCACTGCAACCTCTGCCTACTGGGATGAAGTGATTCTCAAGACTCAGCCTCCCAAGTAGTTGGGATTACAGGCATGCACCATGTTGCCCAGCTAATTTTTTGTACTTTTTTAGTAGAGACGCGGTTTCACCAAGTTGGCCAGGCTGGTCTCAAACTCCTGGCCTCATGTGATCCACCTGCCTCAGCCTCCCAAAGTGCTGAGATTACAGGTGTGAGCCACCACGTCCAGCCACAACCATCCTTTTCTAAAACAAATTTTCGATCTGCAGTTGGCTGAATCCATGGGTGTGGAACCCACAGATGCTGAGGGCTGACTGTACTGTGTTCATAGGTGTAACCAAGAACAATGGACTGACCCATAGCAGGCTTCCAATAATAAAAGTTGAAATAAGTAAATTGTTTCTCTCCTACTAGATTGTAAGTTTTTCAAAGGCAAAATACTTACCATGTAGTGCAGTGCTTAATATAAGACACATAGTATAAAACTCAGTAAATTGTTACATAAAATTGAAGAAATACGTTTACTAAGAAAATATGCATTTACTAGCTTTTGCCTCTCATTCAAGGAGAAAACAATTAAATTTGGTTTTCCAGGTGGGCTTGTTAACTGAGATTTTACATCCCATAAATATCAGTGTTCATTCTAAAGGAATTCATACAACATTCCTCAAGGGATAATTTTCCACTTTTTTTCTTACTTTGTAAAATGAGTCGTTTATGGCTATTTCTCCCTGAACTTTAATGAGAGGAGATGGCACTTTCATCTTTATTTAACAGATAGGGACAATGAAAGTTTATTTTTAAAGCTTAAACAGTAGCAATGCATACCAAGCAGGGCACCCAAACGTCATGGAACTGGAAAGCATTCGTCTTCATCTCAAAGGATAATTGCTTTAATATCTGGGAATTTTAGAAGGGTCTCTGGTAGTCCTCAAGTTAGTTTCTTATGTCACTTGAGTTTTAGTGTAATTATTACAGGCAGCCCCCAACTTACAAACACCAGACTTAGGAATATACATTACATGCACTTCTTCCTTGTCCCCAGCACACCTGGATTCCCTTGATGATTCTCTTCTGCTCTAACTTGCTACTTCAGTTCTTTTCATGTGCGTATTTGCTGTCTGTATATTTTCTTTCATTAAGTATCTTTTTTATTATTGAGTTGTGTTCATATTATTGAGTTGTAAAAGTCCTTTATATATTACAGATACAAGTTCTTCATTGAAATATGCTTTGCAAATACTTTCTCTCACTTGCCTTTTCATTTACATAAGTAACTCTTGAAGAATATCTCTTACAATTTTGATTAAGTCCAAGTTATCTGCTTTTCTCTTTAGTAATTTCTATGTTTTGTATCCTATTTTAAGTATTTGCCAAAACCCAAGGCCACTGAGATTTTCCCCTATGTTTTCTTCTAGAAATTTTGTAGTTTTAACTGCTATATTTGCATGTATGTTCCATTTTTAGTTCATTTTTATACATGGTGTCTGGTATGGATTGAGATTCATTTCTCTGAAATATAGCTATCCAGTTGTTCCAGCATCGTTTGTTGAAAAGATTATTGTTTTCATGCTAAATTGCCTTGGCACCTTCGTTTCAAATCAATTGACCATATATGTGTGGGTCCATGTCTGGAATCTCTATTTTGTTCCATTACCTATATGCCTGACTTTTCATGGGTAAGTTTTGGTAACTCTAGCCTAAAAATCAAGTACTATAGATCCTGCAATTTTGTTCTTCTTTTTCAAAATTGTTTTGGCTATTCTAGGTCCTTTGTATTCCCATATAAATTTTACAATTAGCTTGTTTCTTTCTTTCTTTTTTTTTTTTTTTTTTTTTAAATGCCTGCTGGATTGTAATTGAGATTGCGTTGAGTCTATAGATCAGTTAGGGACAATTGACATTTAAAGAATATTGAGTCTTCTGACTCATGAATATAGTATTAACTCTGTTTATTTAGTTCTTCTTTAGTTTCCCTCAGCAATATTTTATAGTTTTCAGTGTACAGATGTAGCTTTGAGGTTCTATGGCAAAGGGCAGCAAAGAGTAACATCCTTTGCTAATTTATCCCTAAGTATTTCATATGTTGATGTTATTGTAAATGTTAACTATAAAATTTCAATTTCTAATTGTTCATCACTATATAACTTGCACAGATACAAGTGACCTTGTATCTGTAATTTTGCTAAACTCACTTATTGTTCTATTAAACTTTTTGTAGAATTTTCTACATAGATGATCGTATAATATGCAAATGAAATCTGTTTTACTTCTTCCTTTGCTAATCTGTTTTTTTTTTTTTTTTTTTTTTTTTTTTTCTGCTACTCCACTTGTTAGGACCTCCAATAAAATACTGAATAGAAATTATTAGAGTGGAAATCCTTGCCTTGTTCCTGATCTTAGGGGTAAAGCATTCTTAAAAAGTCTGAAGAATTGATAAACAGAACCTTATAAAATTTTGAAAAGTGTAGTCTTCAACAGTGGGGAGTGTAGAGAAAATATTTTTGTGTTTCTGCAGATTTGGTGCTTTCAGGCATATACCTAGGAGTAGAATTGCTGGGTCATAAGGAATTTCTATGGTTAACTTTTTGAGGAACTACCAAACTGTTTTCCACAGTGGCTACACCATATTAAATTTCAACCAGCAATGCACAAGGGTTCCAATTTCTCCACATCCTCACAGACACTTGTTATTTTA
Source organism: Hylobates moloch (assembly GCF_009828535.3). NCBI lineage: Eukaryota > Metazoa > Chordata > Mammalia > Primates > Hylobatidae > Hylobates > Hylobates moloch. Next base: position 8,545,508 of record NW_026652282.1, on the reverse strand, counting down.
CATTTTCCTTCACTTTCATGCTTTTGTTGGCTCTTCAGTAATTTCAAGCTTTTCTAGAAATATTTTATGCATAGAATTGGTCTAAATAACTGACCATGCCTTGATATAGATTTCAGCCCTTCTTATACGGCTGATACAGTGTTAACTCAAAATGTTCAATTCTAAAAAATGTATCATCCACAGAATAAATGATTTTAAGTTGGAACTACCCTTTGGAGAGCAGCCTGCTTGCATTTTGTAAAGCAAGAGTAAAATTGAGGAAGTGTTGGCTCTACTTTTGTGTTATCTACATGCTGTCATTTATCTTTCTTTTTCCCTTTGTTTTCCCTGTAAAAGAATAAGGAAAATATCACATGGTTTGCTGAGAATAAAACCAATCTTTCTCAACTTTGAACTTATAGTTAGAAATAATAAACATAGAATGAGATTTTATCCTCCCTTTCAGCCTTGCTGAAGAAGAAAAGGAAATGTCATTAAAAATGTAAATTGATTAGTCTTCTGAAATTGGATGGGAAATGTTCCGCCCAAACTCTTTCTCTCAATCTAAATGCTTCAGTAATATTGTTCAAGGTTCAGATAAGGTAGCTATTAAGTAAATTAGCTTTGAACATACAAGTGGCATTCAAAAACCTGTCTAACCATGAAAGATTTAAGTTGAATTGTACCTGCAATGAAAAATGAGGAAAGCATTAGAAAAGCTCATTACTTAGAATTCACATAGCAATTCATATTTTCTATGCATTTATAATCAGATGCAAGTCATTGCTCAAAAAGGCTCTGTGCATTTTTCATTGGGCACCATATTCCATAAAACTCACAGCTGGCAAAATTTCACATTTCTATCAATCTTCCTTTCCTATCATTCATTCAATGTTTACTGATCACCAAAAATGAGTTAGGCATTGTGCTAGGCAGCAGGGATAGGGAAATGAATAATGTCTGTGCAAGTTTGGTCACTTCAGCATCTCCCTCCCCACAAGGCTTGAGATTGCTGCTGGTTGCAGTTTTGTTGTGCTGCACCTTGTTTTTGTCTCCCTGCCCAAGCCCACTAAATTGATAATTCCTTATTTACCAGCCCACACCCATCTACTCTTGGGTTCTTGATCCAGCTTCATCCCTGGTCATTGTGCTTTAGGTCCACTTCACTCTCTCCACATTCTGCATCTTCTAAGCCAATCCCAATCTACCGTTCGTTTCCCCAGCTGTGGAATTCAGTCTAGCTGCAATGCTCAATGCCCTCCAACAGGAGTTGACATTACAGATGACAGAAAAATTAAGGATGACTACCATTATGTTTGAATTTCAAGTAAACAATGAATTTTGTTAGTACATCTCATCGAATATTTGGAATAGGATATACTTATACTAGGCAATTATTTACTGTTATCTGAAATTCAGATTTAAATAGAGTCCTGTATTTTTATTTACCAAATGTGGCCACCCTGGTAGGGGCAAATAAAATGTATTCCTCAAAGACCTGCCCACTGTGAATTAATGTGCATGCTACTAGACGAATCACAATAGAACTTGCTTGGGGCTGGTCTTCAGTTGGATTCCCCCAGATGCAGACCCTGAGATAAGGATCTGAGTACAAGTGGTTTTTTGGGAGGTGACATAAGAGAGAAAGGGAAGGAGCCAACACAGAGTGCATTAACCAACAAATTACTGCTGTAGGTAAGAACGAACTTCAGAGATGCCTCCCCCAGGGAACAAGAATGCTGGGGTATCTTTCTTCAACTCATATTTGGCATTAATGGAGGATCGTTCCTGAAGACTTTTTTTTTTTTTTTTGAGACGGAGTCTCGCTCTTTTGCCCAGGCCGTAGTGCAGTGGCGCGATCTCGGCTCACTGCAAGCTCCGCCTCCCGGGTTCACGCCATTCTCCTGCCTCAGCCCCCCGAGGAGCTGGGACTACAGGCGCCCGCCACTGCGCCCGGCTAATTTTTTGTATTTTTAGTAGAGACGGGGTTTCACCGTGTTAACCAGAATGGTCTCTATCTCCTGACCTCCTGATCCGCCCGCCTCGGCCTCCCAAAGTGCTGGGATTACAGGCGTGAGCCACCGCGCCCGACCTCATTCCTGAAGATTTTAATGCCTCTGCATTTCCAGCCAAGCATGTCTCAGCAACCAGACCACAGCCTGTGGCAAAGCCATAGGTGCTTGCAGCACAGGCCCCAGAGATGGTGAGTACCTAGGGAATACAAACAGGCACTGCCACAGCTGCATCTGCTATCATGAGATCTGTGGAGCATGAGCTTCATATAAGCAGAGTTAATTTGGGAGGCCAATGTAAGTTCAACAACCATAGCAAGTAAGAATTGAGTAAGACCTCCAAGTTAATCTAGTCCAATTCCCTTATTTCACACACTAGTATATTATGGCTCAGAGAGTTTCTTGTCCAAAGGCAAAAAAAGTTATCTACTGCCGGTCCAAGATGCCATTTTTATTACTGTTGGGTCACCATTGAAGAGTGATGGATGATTTGCAAAGAATTTTCACGTTTCATAGACCCCTCCCTGGTCCTCCCATTCTATATCCCAAGGGAGACACAGCTCTTGCAGTTTGGTTGGGAGTGGGTATCTGGGCACTATGAAGACCCAAAAGGGCCCCTCTCACCCTGGGCTGAAAACCCAGCCTCCTGCTTTTGTCTGGGAGGCAGCACAGTGTAAGAATTATGAATCAGGCCTCTTACATGCAGAGGTTGTCCTGCCCCAGCGCCATGTCACTGCCCTTTTCTCTGCCCTTAGGTCCATAAGGTGCCAGGTCATCCCCCATCCACATCAACATCCTATATAAAGAAGCTTACCTTGGGGAGGATGGAGCATCTCCAGGCATTGACAGGCTGGGCTCACCTCTTTACCCCACCACTTTAATATTCTTCCAGCAAGGTCCCACACAAACCTGAGGGGTGGGTAAAAACTTTGGTTTGGTAATTTCCCAAATTTGGGGTAATCATCAAGTGGGATCATGGTGTGAAATCTCTAAATTTCCATAGATTTCCAATCTATGAAAGTTAACATAAAACAGATCTAGCTCCTGACACAGGACTGCCACACAGTAGAGGGTCAATAAATATCTAATGAATAGAAAGACAGAATGCCTGAATTGCAACTTACTACTTATCCTCAGATCAAAATTCAATGTATTCTATTTCTTTTTGTGCAGTTTGTCAGAAACCCTTGACTACATGATTTGATGGTGATGTTCATATTCAGTGGCCCATGATATAGGGTGCAGTCAATAGTAACAGGGAAAATATGACACGTATGGAAAGAAATATCCAATGGAAATTTTGTGACCTGAACAAAATTTTTGCAGATCAAATGATCTTTGAAAGGTAACCATGAGGGTTTTATTTACTTAAGCATTTATAATTTAAACCAAAACAAGAAAATCAATCAAGATAATATAATTGATTCTAACTTAATCAAGACAGAGTTTTCTTCCTAAACCAGAGTTTTTCTCCTGTGGTGTGCATTGACTAATAATTTTCTTATCTGGTTCAAAAATGACCTCACAGCAAGTCAAAGAAATTCAACCGTGATTTTAATGTTATATTTAACATTGTTTTCATTTCTTTTAACATTAGTATTATTTTCAATGGACAAATCATAATTGTACAAACTTAAGGGGTACAATGTGATGTTGTGATATATGTATATAATGTGGTATGATTAAATCAAGCTAATTAACATATTCATCACATCACTTATCTATTCCTTTTTATGGTGAGACATTTGAAATTTACTCCCTTAGTTATTTTGAAATACATGCCAGATCCATGCTTAAAGCATTATAGATTGTAAGTGAACCCATTTATCTAGAGTTCTGAGTTACTTTACAATTAGCAAAGCCCCTAGGGAAAGCAGTGGGAAGGTACTAAGCCACATAATGAATCTATTGCTTCAAGCACTTAAATATCAAACTACAGAAATGAACTCAATCTGGAATATGCCGTATGTCTTAGAGATATCTGTGGTAAACCTTTATGTCCATTTAATGAGTACATAACTTCTTGAAATCATATGTTTTCTGAGAAGATGATGAGTACAACATTAAGTTAGTATCACCTTGAATTTCTTTATGGACATAGAGTCTTAGATTCCAGGGAAACCAAATGTGAGCTCTGAAAAGGATCTCAGACACCATTAAGTCCAACTCATTTTAGAAACAAAAAAAAATCAATGCCCAGAGAAGTTAAGTGACATTCTCTAGCCTAAGGGTCAGCAAAGTTTTCCTGTAAAGGGCCAGATAGTAAATGTTTTAGGCTTTGTGGGCCATATAGTCTCTCACAGCCATTCAGCTCTGCTGTTATAGTGCATAAGGCACTACAACAATGAGTGAGCATTTCTGTGTTCCAACAGAACTTCATTTATGAAAAGTGGTGGTGGCCTGGAATTGGCCTGTGGGTCATGGTTTACCAAACCCTGATGCAGACTGCATAGATGAATAATGTCAGAGACTGGCCAGACCCAGCTTTCATTATTTGCTATGGTTATTTATTTTTTCATTCCTTTATTCATCTAAGACATAAGGCATGATAGGGGATTCTGCTACAGTTGATATGGTTGATTCCAAGTTCAGACTGTAGGATTTTATCTACAGGGATAAAACTTAGCAGTCTCTACTAATTGTGTCTCAAGAATACATCTCCATTTGGAAATCAAATTTCTAATCATGGAAATTGTCTACAGGACACAACATTTTGTAGAGCTAATAGCCTACTACATCAGCATTTTTAGGTTTGTGTTCCCAAATGCATAGGTGGCCTGATCATCTTATTAACCAGATGTGAGCCATAAGGATTTCCAGGACCAGCCTCCATCCTCAACCCCTGGGTCATGAGCCTTTCTTCTAGGGAGTTCTCATAGCATTTGGCTTACCTTCCATCACCCCCTCCTTCCTAACACAGTATCTCTGCCAAATGATATCATGAGGAAGAAACACTTTTGGAAACAAATGAAGAGAGGAGACACAAAGGGACTGGCCCAAGTGAAACAGAAGAACAGGAGAAGTGCTGAGTCATTCATTGAATCTTTTCAGCCTTGACAATGTACTGCAGATAGGGAAGTGAATAGTGGAGACCAGGGTCCTGTTCTAAGGAAGTCTGAAGTAGAGTGAAGGAGCATTAAATAGATAGTAGTAACTTCTGTGAAAAAAATAAAATAAATAAGAGCATAATGGAACAAAGAGTAGGGGCTGCGGAAAGAGAGAAATGGGCTACATAAAATACAGTGAGTAGGGAAGTTCTCTCCAAGAGGTTGTGTTTCAGGATAAGTCCTACATGATGACAAGGAACCGACCTCATGGGGATCTTGGAAATGTGGAAATGTGCTGAGGCAGGCACTTATTTGGTGCATTCAGCCTGGTTAGACTAGAGCAGGCGAATAAGCACAAGACTGGTGTGAGATGAGGTCACAACAGAAGACAAGGGTAGCTGCAACCCCTGGCCAGCATGCCTATGAGTCAATGTCTCCTACAAACAGGGGACATGCTCCACAGGACATGACCGAAAACGACCCATTGGGGTGCAGGCTGAAAATATCAGCATTTTTATTTAAATGTATTTTTTGTCTAAAAAATTGGAAAGAAATTAAGCTTTGCTAATTAGGTCATATAAAGATTGCCACTGGCACCCTCTCTCAGTCAGGATGTCTGAAGGTTATGAATCAGGTATGGTACTGGAAATTTCCCAAGGTAAGAGTTACCAAGGGGTCTATCAGGGCACCCACAATATGTTCATTCTGTTGCAGCTGATATATGCCTTGTTAAGTGAATTCACAGATTATATTATCTAGTTGTAATTAAGTGAATACAATTGGCTTAAAAAGCTCTGTGCAAAGGAATCAAGCATTAGAAACAGAGTTAATAAGGGAAGTACAAAAGGAAAGCAAGAAAATAGTAGACTTTACATTTCTCCTTCTACTATAAGCCCTTCAACAGCTATAGATTTTGGGTAAATACAATAATTATCTAATTCAACACTTTCAAGAGTGTTTGATCACCATATTTCATATCATGATTCAGTATACAGATATGCATATATGGACATGTAAATATATACAGATATAGAGATACAGTTATATAGTTGAAATGAGAGCTTTTCAGAACAATACTTAATAATATACTCTGACATTTTCTCTATTTTATTAAATAATTATTAATATTGTAATCCCTCAATAGACTGTTGTGATATGCAATTTGAAAAATGCCAATACAATCAGATCCAAAGAGAAATCAGCCAAAAAATTGAAATTAAGGAGACTATCTGAAATATGGATTAACATCCATTACTGTTAACCATCAATATTACCGCAAAAGTATATTTCCCCACTTAAAAATTGGCTAATGGTAGCATGAAGTCACCACAATTTGAAAAATATTTTAAAAATTAAACATCCAGACCAAGAAAACAAACCACTATATTTTTCAGTAACATTAAAAACACAAGACAACCTTCAGTCCATTACTTTAGAAATTGTACTAAGCTTAATGAATGTTTAAAAACCTATTTTAAGATCTCTTAATATATTAATCCAGTTGTATATGTATATATTATTTGTAATGATCTATATACATATATAGACACACATCTATATTGACATTCTTACTATTTGTTTTTTGTTTTTCTCTTACTGAGGTGATATGTGAACAAGTAAGTTTGAAGACCACCACTGTAGCTCACAGAATTTGTCTACTCTGTATTTTCAGTGGCCATCTGTGGATTTCCAGAACCCTAGAACGGAGGACTCTGTTTCTTCACCTTGTTTCTCCTACTATTGCCTAAACCCAATGTTCTTGGCCCTTTATTACCTGAACTATTAGCCTGGAAACTGTTAAATAAAATTTGTGGAAGGCCTTTGATTTGGGCTGAACTCCTGCATGACGCCCCAATAGACCAACCCAAAATGGAGTCACTCTTGCTAAGGTTACATGTCACCAAACTGAAACCTATACTGTTTACTTGTAAGATCTGACCTTTTTAAGAAATCAGAAGAGAGAGGATAGCCAAATCCCATGAAGCCAACAGGATTCCCTATAAGGAAAGTAACTTAGAAAGGACCAATCTGCTTTTTGTTCCTTGTTTCTGCTTTCTTCAGCTTTTCCTGCCTATAAAACCCACCCTCTCTGCTCAGCTAATGGGAGTTCCTTTCTGTTTTGTAAACTGGATGCTGTCCAATTCATGAATTGCTAATAAAAGCCAATTAGACCTTTAAAACTCAATTTCTTGAAATTTGAGTTTTTGACGTAACTGTACCTACTTGCAAATTCTTGCCCCCAAAGAAAGTATTAATGAACATAAGATATCATAAGAGACCTGGCCATATAATAGTTACATGTCAAAGACTTGTATGAGTCAGCTGATTTTGATTCAGCTCACTCTACAATTGGATACCCATTTAGAAAAACAAAGTGTGTGAAAGTTCTGGTTTATCCTGACCACCACTCAGTTTGACAGTAACATATTCTGCCCTAGTTAAGAGTACTAACTTTGGAGAGAGACAAACAAACCTGGACTAGTCATGTTAGACATATGAACCTTAGCAAATGTCTTAGCCTCCCTATGCCTCGGTTTCCATATTCATAAAATGGTGAAAATACTTACCTCTAATTAATCCTGCTATAAGGGTTGATTAGAAAAATCTATGGAATGCACTTTAGGAGTAGGCTCAGCATAGAATGAGTACTTTGTAAGCTGTAGCTACCACTATTGCTATTGTTATAGTTGTCTTTGCTGTGGAGATTTAGTTCTGTGTGGTACATCTTTATATGTCACATACAGCTCTAGATGAGCTTTTAAAAAAACACAAGGTAACATATTTTCATGTTCGTGAAGAAGAAAACAATACCATCCTAATTATATTTGCAACAATACTAAAATAATCTTTTGGTCAGACTGGCACTGTTGTCTTGGCCACTTTCTATTTCATAGCCACTAGGACAACTCTCAAAATGAATATAACCACTTACCTGTATATTTCAAAGATGATGATGACATGGAAGGGCAAGGTTTGGGATCCTGTATGTTATTTTCCACTCTATGGGATACATTCAGGTCACTAAATCAACTTATTTTTTCACTTGGTCTCTTTTTCATTCACCTACAAGATAAATGATACCTGGTTTGACTATCTTCTTTGTATAAAATGTGTTACACATTTTTAAAGAACAGCATAATTCACTCAGTTTTACTCATTGCAAAAATTTTCCTGGAAACATCACAAATGGATGTTCTTTTCTACCTCTACCACCCTCAATTTAAATAATGGTCAATTTTATGAAACTATTGCTAAGAATGAATTATAGTATAGGGCTTTTTCACATTTTTCTGCACAAGAACATTTACTAGAAAAAAATCCATTTTACTAGAGAGGGAAACATATTTTACTATAAACACAATAGTCAAGAATGCCAACAAAATCAAAGAGCCATAAGGTCAATGGAACGTGTCCATTAATTTTTTTTCAATTTTGGAATGCATCTTTGTTCTTAGTGGGAAAGCAGATGAGTAGAAGTCTTGATGGATAAACAGGACGTCAATTCACCAGAATATTCACAAAGCAACAAAAGAATGACAGGATAGCTTTGCATATAAAGTCAAGAGGCATGATCACTTTTCAGTTTGCTAAATAACCCCTCAGTCATTCAGGAAGAAATATACACTTTTCCCAAAGGATATCAAAAGCTCCTATTGTCCAATTGTGCATGCAAATCAAAAGCACTCGTTATTTTCTTCTTCCCTTCTACTTGCAATGTTCAGTCTTGGCTTAGTCTTGTGGGCTCAGGCATCCCCTGGGTGGCTTCCTCTGACCTCATCCCTCCCACATGTCTAACCACTCCTTTAGTGCTGCCAATGCAATGCCCTTAAACTGCCCTCAGTCCACACCCAGGATCCTCTCTGCTTGCTCCCTCATCCCTTCACTCTTGTTAACTTTCCGAGCAGTCTTTATTTATTCATTTCAGTTATTCCCGTAGATGTTATTTTCATAGATCCATGCAATGTGTGTGACTTGCCAAGGCCACAGCATTTGTGGGAATCCAGTCTTCCCCTCCTCTGCCTGGCAGCCTATTATCTCCTTCTAATAGCACCTGCAGCAAAGTCACAGCCTAAAGTTGTGACATTACTATGATATCCAAGCCAACCAATGGCAAGGCCCTAAACATAGAAGTATTTCAATGCAAGAGAAAGCATAACACAAATCTGAGTAACAGGCAAACAGCATACAAGCTTCAACATATATCTTTATTAATATTAAATCGAGTCAAAGTCATTTCTGGCTGTCAAAAGAGTTCTTCCACAAATTATTCAAAGAAGGAGCACTGTAAGCTAAGACATTGTATGGCCATGCCAAAATTCCAGATAAAATGTATTGAAAGGATACTGAGGGAAACAAATAATGGAGAAAAACATTTCTAAGCTGTATTCAACAAGCATTTAAGACATCAATTCTTTTTACCTCAGAAGCACTGAACTAGGGGCAGAAATTATTATTATTCATTATTTTTAACTTGAATTAACTAGTGTTAATTTGTTTTCTTTAGTCATACATAATATTTATGACTTTGGTTGTAGTTTATGATTGCACTATAAAATAATATGTGTCATCATTCTTTTAATAAGGGAAAAAATGTAAATGGCTTTCTACTACCAACATCACGGGTAGCCTAGGGGGTGCTGTAGACCTCCATAATCTTCTTCAGTTCCCACCAAAGTCTCCTAAAAAAATTCGTGCAATGTAAATAAAAGCAGCAGACTTGTTGTACAAACATAGCTTCAAAAAAATGTGGCACATATACACCATGGAATACTATGCAGCCATAAAAAATGATGAGTTCATGTCCTTTGTAGGGACATGGATGAAGCTGGAAACCATCATTCTCAGCAAACTATCACAAGGACAAAAAACCAAACACTGCATGTTCTCACTCATAGATGGGAATTGGACAATGAGAACACATGGACACAGGAAGGGGAACATCACACACCGGGGCCTGTTGTGGGGCGGGGGAAGGGGGGAAGGATAGCATTAGGAGATATACCTAATGTTAAATGAAAAGTTAATGGGTGCAGCACACCAACATGGCACATGTATACATATGTAACAAACCTGCACGGTGTGCACATGTACCCTAAAACTTAAAGTATAATAAAAAAAAAAAAAAAAGAGAGAGATGCATCAGAAAAAAAAAAACAAGCTCCCTAACCACACACCTCCAATCAGGTTGCTACCCTTAAACACCTTAGTTAGTCCTAGTCCACAAAGATATAGACATCAAGATGAGATCAAACGTAGATTATTTATTTATCTATTTATTAGCAAAAATGCCTGTGTAAAGAAAAATACGGATAGAGCTCAGCAAGCTAAGAGAGCTGACAGACTCAGTTTGACTTGGATGAAAGAGTCCTAGACTTCCTTAATGTCTAAGGAAGATTCAGCAAAACTGTCAGGGAGTTCCTAAGCCAAGCTCAGCCAAGGAAGGGATCTGTCTCCTGGGACAGAGAATGTTAGTATCCCCATCATGCTCAGTCATTGCTAGGGAGCAACCTTTGTGGTGCATCATCCACAAGGGATTACAGACTGTAGGAGCTGGAGCCCTGACACAACAGTAGGAGGTCTGTAAGGCACATTATCAGAGCCAACACTCCTATACCGCTTCTATATAGAAATTCAAGTGTTTATACTTATACAATAAATTTTGAACCTGGCATCCAAATTTTCACCAATCTCTGCCTAATCCATGTGTAAACTTTAATTTCTAGAACTTTTTTGCCACTTTACATTAACCTAAATACCCCTTTGGTACCCATATGAGCCCCAAAGACCACCAAAATGCTTTCTGTCTTGCTGTTTCCTCCCTCTACTGCATTTCCACCTGAAACCTTCTTTTCAATATCCTACCTACTTTTTAAGGGCCATTTGAAAAGCCAACCCGACACTGATAAGGTTTGAATCTGTATTCCCACCAAAATCTCATGTCAAATTATAACCCCCAATGTTGGAGGTGGGGCCTGGTGGGAGGTGGATTGGATCATGGGGGTGAATTTCCCCCTTGGTGCTGTTCATGTGACAGTGAGTGGGTTCTTGTGAGATCTGGTGATTTAAAAGTGTGTGGCACTTCTCCCAAACCCTTGCTTCTGCTCCAGTCATGTAAGACGTGCCTGCTTCTCCTTTGCCTTCTGACATAATTGAAGTTTCCTGAGGCCTCCCCAAAAGCCAAGCAGATGCTGACCTCATGCTTCCTGTACAGCCTATGGAACCATGAGCCAACTAAACCTCTTTTCTTTATAAATTACCCAGTCTCGGGTATTTCTTTATAGCAATGCAAGAACAGACTACTACAAACACTAAGGTTGAACTCATAACTCTTATCCCCACCATGCTCTCAACCCCATCCCTAGTAGAAAGGTCCTGTCTCACCTTAGAACCTCTATGAGACTTTACCTACCTGGAGATGAGAACTTGGGAGTATTTAGCACTTTCTTTTGCTTTAGTTGTTATAAGTTTTATCTCTATAGTAGACCTCAGGTAGGATTGTAACTATTTCTAATTAGTATTGCCGTAATACCATGCAAACCGTAAACTGAATAGGCAAATGGATAAATTAATGAAAGACAAATTCTGACCTGGTGCTTACTATCTATCCAGGAGTAAAGGTTAAGCTAAATGACCTTCTTTATTTCATATTTTATTTTTTGTGTTTGTGCTGATTTTCTTTTAATTTTATGAGATAAGCAGGAACTATCAAACCCAAAGTACTATTGATCCTAACATTCAAGGGAAAAAACAAAAAAAAAGAAGAAAAAAAAATCACAGACCTGATAAGGGATATATCATCACTGCTGAAGTCATGGAGAAATACACATAGTATAATGAGCCATATAGCAAATTGACCCAACAAATGACTCTTTCTTGAGAGATTTGAGTATAAGGTCCTAATAATACCTCTTCAGCTATCTATTTCCTTTTTCTCAGCTATCACTTATCTCAGACCTCAGTGTCAATTTCATATTAGAGCATATGCCTCTTGTTCATCTTTGTATCAAACATATCCATAATTACTACAAAGAAATAAAATTATTAAATACTTCAAAATTTTATGAGTCACATAACAGAGACTAACTTCTTTATTTAAATTTTTTAATTAAATACTTTTTGAAATAATTTCAACTGAATTCAAGAGTCTAGATTAAAAGGAAAATCTTCAAATTGATTCTGCTCTTATGTGAATACAGAACCTTGTAAACTTTTCAATAAAAGAACAATTAGTGGTAAATGAAGATTAATCAAACTTCATCTCCCAGGATAATAAAGAATGTGAGATTTACAGAAAGCCCTTAAAACTCATCCCACCTCACTTTCAGCAATGAAAGAACATCTATTACTAACTTGGTTTAGGAAAAACTCAAACTGACTTACAAAATGTTTATCTCTTTCATGAGTTCATTTATATCAGATTTTAAGAACCTCATTAGATGTTTCCCAGGCAGAAACATTTTTCTCCAAGACAATTCACCTATTTTAAATATGATTAAAGTGTGATTGGCACACATCCTGTGGGGAGCTGACACCCAGAGGGAGAACACAATACTAATAGCTAGTCAGGTGCCAACTGGCTCTAAGTTGCCAATTCCTTTTCAGAGAAAAACCAAGTATATCTAAGCAAAAGGAACTTTAATGATAATCAGGATATATTCTGTAGCATCAAAATTCTGCTTAGCAAGGGATAAATCAAGATTGCAAACACCACCTGAGTCAGAGTGTCTTCAATCACACAGTCCAATTAAACCCTGAAAGCAGCTAACTTCAGGCCAAGATCCCATAGATGATCCTCAATCAGGCAGTTCGGCCCCTTGCACGTCAATCAAAAAGGTGATTAGCCTGAGACATAGTAACCAAGTGTAACAAGTTTGCTTAAAATAAAATAGACAGCCAAGAACCACAGCAACCCATTCTTAAAGAGAAAACAACATTTTGAGAAATGATTCTTTTCTAAATATATGCCTATTATTGTATATTTGAACTGCTTCAGCAAATGCATCTTAATTTTATGTTGTCCCAAGGAGTATCCTTGTTGCATTTAATAGGAAATTTGACTCATTTAAGTGAATAATTCTTGGGAGTTTGCCACATGCAAGGCAAAAATTAAACAAAGTTAGTAGAAGTGACAGTCTGGATCCTCAAGTATAAAGGGTAGGACAAGTGCACCCAACAAAAGGAAGATACTGAATAGAAAGAAAAGGGCATGGGCAGAGTGGAAACATCAGGAAATAGAAATGAGCATTTTATTTGAAGTGGCAGCAGCAGCTAGGGGTTGACAGGGCAGTGGGGACAAGAATTATAAGTACAATCTATTTATTTATTTTTTTTTTTGAGACGGAGTCTCGCTCTTAGTGTTGGATTGGCATTTAAACCTTAGGGAAACCACTGAATGTAACTGAAAACAAACAAACAAAAAACAGAAGCAGGATGGTAGAAATAACACAAAAAGAAAAATTCTTAAAATATGTGGAGAAAACCATTTCAGTAATTCCTTCCTGACCTTGAGATTCAATGTTATTTCTAAAATAGTTATAAATTGCACAACAAAGCAAACTACTTAGCTTCTAAAACAAGAAAAGGCAGGACTACAAAGTCTTGGAAAATGGCCTTCCTTACTTTATGCAAAATGAAGCAATTCTATTGTTCCAACATTTTTTTAAGTTATCCTAGAAAATGTCCACCTTATCTCAAGATTCTAACTCAAAAGTGATCAATTCTAAGTTTGAAAGAACAAAGGTAAATATATTGTACAAAACTTTGTCATTCGAAAACCTGAAATTCCTTTGAGCACTGTATAATAAAGTCTCAAAATATTGCATAATGCTGTGCTTTGCTTCTTTGCTCCCTGCTTTTAGCTATTATCTCACCTTTATTGCAGAGAATAAAAATTTATATCCTGGGCAATTTTGTCCTTGTCTGCAAGTGTAGTTCTTCCCATGTGCAGTAAATGAATAATTTTTTAATTAAATAAATGTCAAGTAGTTCAGTTCATGCATAGGAATGGCCTTAATAAGCCTATATTATGTACGCAAATGTTGAAGAACATGGTGAGGAAGCAAATAATATTTTCACTCCTTCAGCTGTTTATTAGAACCAAGGATAGGAAAAAATAAATTATTTGACATCTAGATTTTTAAGGATTTCTGCAAGTATAATATTTGCTTTCTTATTAATTTACATTATAAATGCATCTTCTTATTAAATTTACCTTAGTCAGGAGAAGAGGAAGAAGGCTCATTTACATAGGACATTATGAACTGACTGAAAGTACATTTCACAGGATATTTTTTAGGTAGAATCAATTTCTTTACTTCTTTGAGAGTTTTCATAGTAAGCATTCTTTTAAGCTTTAATTTTTACTTTTGTCTTTTATTTTAAATTTCTGTGGATAAAACAGGATGACTATAATAAGCATTCTTATTTCTTAACTTTTAAGTTCAGGGGTACAAGTGTAGGTTTGTTATATAACTAAAACTGTGTCATGGGGGGTTGTTGTACAGATTATTTCATCACCTAGATATTAATCTTAGTACCCAGTAGTTATTTTTCCTGATCCTCTCCCTCCTCCCATCCTCTACCCTCTGAAAGACCCCAGTGTGTGTTGTTCCCCTCTGTGTCCATGTGTTCTCACCATTTAGCTCCCATTTATAAGTGAGAACACGTGGTATTTGGTTTTCTGTTCCTGTGTTAGTTTGCTAAGGATAATGGCCTTCAGCTCCATCCATGTCCCTGCAAAGGACATGATCTCATTCTTTTTTATGGCTGCATAGTATTCCATGGTGTATATGCACCACATTTTCTTTATCCAATCTATCATTAATGGGCTTTTAGGTTGATTCCATGTCTTTGCTATTGTGAATAGTGCTGCAATGAACATACATGTATGTATGTCTTTATAATAGATTAATTTATATTCTTTTGGGTATATATCCAGTAATGAGATTGCTGGGTCGAATGGTATTTCTGTCTTTAGATCTCTGAGCAATCACCACACTGTCTTCCACAATTGCTGAACTAATTTACACTCACCAACAGTGCATAAGCTTTCCTTTTTCTCCACCACCTTGCAAGCATCTGTTATTTTTTGGCTTTTTAATAATAGCCATTCTTACTGGCGTGAGATGGTATCTCATTGTGGTTTTGATTTGCATTTCTCTAATGCTCAGTGATGTTGGGCTTTTTTACGTATGACTGTTGGCTACATGTATGTCTTCTTTTCAAAAGGATATGTTCATGTACTTTGCCCACTTTTTATAGGGCTGTCTTTGTTTTGTAAATTTGTTTAAGTTTCTTATAGATGCTGGATATTAGACCTTTGCCAAATGCATAATTTGCAAAAAAATTTCTCCTATTCTGTAGGTTGTCTGTTTGATGATAGTTTCTTTTACTGTGCAGAAGCTCTTTAGTTTAATGAGATCCCATTGGTCAATTTTTGCTTTTGTTGCGATTGCTTTTGGCATTGTCATGAAATCTTTGCCTGTGCCTATGTCCTCAATGGTATTGCCTTCCAGGCAATAGGTTGTCTTCCAGGGCTTTTATAGTTTTCAGTTTTCCATTTAAGTCTTTAATCCATGTCGAGTTAATTTTTGTACATAGTGTAAGGAAGAGGTTCAGTTTCAATCTTCTGCATATGGCTAGGTAGTTCTCCCAGCGCCATTCATTGAATAGGGAATCTTTTCCCCATTTTTGTCAGGTTTGTCAAAAATCAGATAGTTGTAGGTGCACATTCTTATTTCTGGGTTCTGTATTATGTTCCATTTGTCTATATTTCTTTTTTTTCTTTGTACCAGGATCATGATGTTTTGGTTACCGTAGCTCTGAAGTATAGTTTGACATCAGGTAGCATGATGCTTCCAGCTTTGTTCTTTTTGCTTAGGATTTCCTTGGCTATTCAGGCTCCTTTTTGGTTCTATATGAATTTTAAAAGTTTTCTTTAGTTCTCTGAAGAATGTCAATGGTAGTTTAATAGGTACAGCTTTGAATCTATAAATGGCTTTGGGCAGTATGGCCATTTAAAAAATATTGATTCTTCCTATCCATGAGCATGTCATGTTTTTCCATTTGTTTGTGTCATCTCTGATTTCTTTGAGTGGTCATTTGTAGCTCTCCCTGTAGAGATCTTTCACCTTGCTAGTTAGCTGTATTCCTAGGCATTTTATTATTTTTGTGGTATTTGTGAATGGGAGTTAATTCCTGATTTGGCTCTTGGCCTGACTGTTGTTGGTGTCTAGGATTGCTAGTGATTTTTGCACATTGATTTTGTATCCTGAGACTTTCCTGAAGTGGTTTATCAGCTTAAGAAACTTTTGGGCTGAGACTATGGGGTTTTCTAGATATAGGATTACATCATCTGCAAATAAGGATAATTTAACTTCCTCTCTTCCTATTTGGATGCCTTTTATTTCTTTCTCTTGCCTGATTGTCCAGACCAGAACTTTCAATACTATGCTGAATAGGAGTGGTGAGAGAGGGCATCTTTGTCTTGTGCCGATTTTCAAGGGGAATTCTTCCAGCTTTTACCCATTCAATATGATACAGGCTATGGGTTTGTCATTTATGGCTCTTATTATTTTGAAGAATGTTCCTTCAATATCTAGCTTATTGAGAGTTTTTTTTAAACATGAATGGATGTTGAATTTTATCAAAAGCCTTTTCTGTATCTATTGAGATAATCATGTGATTTTCGTCTTTAGTCCTGTTATACGAAGAATCACATTTATTGATTTGCATATGTTGAACCAACCTTGCATCCCGGGAATGAAGCCTACTTAATTGTAGTGGATAAACTTTTTGCTGTGCTGCTGGTTTCAGTTTTCCAGTATTTCATTGAGGATTTTTGCATCAATGTTTGATACAGTTTGTCTGTGTCCCTACCTAAATCTCATCTTGAATTGTAGTTCCCATAATCCCCACATGTTGTGGGAGGGATCAGTTGGAGATAATTGAATCATGGGGGTGGTTTCCCCTATTCTGTTCTTATGATAATTAGTTCTCACGAGATCTGATGGTTTTATAAGCGGCTTCCCCTTTCCCTGGGCAATCATTATCTCCCCTGCCACCCTGTGAAGAGGTGCCCTCCTCTATAAGTTTCCTAAGGCCTTCCCAGCTGTGTGGAATTGTGAGTCAATTAAACCTATTTCCTTTATAAATTACCCAGTCTCAGGTATTTCTTCATAGCAACATAAGAACAGACTAATACAGTAAATTGGTACTGCAGAGAGTGGGGTGCTGCTGTAAAGAAATCCAAAAATGTGGAAGTGACTTTGGAACTGGGTAACAGGCAGAGGTTGGAAACATTTGGAGGGCTCAGAAGAAGACAGGAAAATGTGGGAACGTTTGGAACATCCTAGAAACTTGAAGGGCTCAGAAGACAGGAAGATGTGGAAAAGTTTGGAACTTCCTAGATAGTTGTTGAATGCCTTTGACCAAAATGCTGATAGTGATGTGGACAATGAAGTTCAGGCTGAAGTGGTCTCAGATGGAGATGAGGAACTTATTGGGAACTGAAATAAAGGTCACTCTTGCTATGCAAAGATATTGGTGGCGTTTTGCCCCTGCCCTAGAAATCTGTGGAATTTTGAACTTGAGAGAGGTGATTTAGGATATCTGGTGGAAGAAATTTCTAAGTGGCAAGGTGTTCAAGAGGTAGCAGAGCATAAAGTTTGGAAAATTTGCAGACTAACAATGCAATAGAAAAGAAAAATCCATTTTCTGGGGAGAAATTCAAGCTGACTACAGAAATTTGTATTAATAATGAGGAGCCAAATGTTAATCACCAAGACAATGGGGGAAATGTCTCCAGGTCATGTCAGAGACCTTTGTGGCAGCCCCTCCCATCACAGGCACAGAGGCCTAGGAGGGAAAAATGGTTTCCTGGGCCAGGCCCAGGGCCTCCCTGCTCTATGCAGCCTCAGGACATGGTGCCCTGCATCCCACCTGCTTCAGTCCCAGCCGTGGCTAAAAGGAGCCAACGTACAGCTCAGGCCATTACTTCAGAGGGTGTAAGCACCAAGCCTTAGCATCCTACACATGGTGTTGGGCCTGTGGGTGCACAGAAATCAAGAATTAAGTTGTAAGTACCTCTACCTATATTTCAGAGGATATATGGAAATGCCTGGTTGTCCAAGCAGAAGTATGCTGCAGGGGTGGAGCCCTCATGGAGAACCTCTGCTAGGGCAGTGTGGAAGGGAAGTGTGGGGTCAAAGCCCCCACACAGAGTCTCCATTGGGGCACTGCCTGGTGGAGCTGTGAGAAGAAGGCCATCGTCCTCTAGACCCCAGCATGGTAGATCCACCAACAGCTTGCACCATGCACCTGGAAAAGCTGCAGACACTCAACTCCAGCCTGTGAAAACAGCCAGGAAGGGAGCTGTACCCTGCAAAGCCACAGGGGTGGAGCTGCCAAATGCCATGGGAGCCCATCTCTTACATCAGCATGACCTGGATGTGAGACATGGAGTCAAAGGAGATCATTTTGGAACTTTAAGGTTTAATGACTGCCCCATTAGATTTCAGACTTGCATGGGCTTGTAGCCCCTTTGTTTTGGCCAATTTCTCCCATTTGGAATGGGTGTATTTTACCCAATGCCTGTACCCCCATTGTATCTAGGAAGTATTACTAATAACTAACTTGCCTTTGGTTTTACAGGCTCATAGGCAGAAGGGACTTGCCCTGTCTCAGATGAGACTTTGGACTTGGACTTTTGAGTTAATGCTGGAATGAGTTAAGACTTTGGAAGACTGTTGGAAGGGCATGATTGTGTTTTGAATTGTGAGGACATGAGATTTGGGAGGGGCCTGGGGCAGAATGATATGGTTTGGCTGTGTCCCCACCCAAATCTCATTTTGAATTGTAGTTCCCATAATCCCCATGTGTTGAGGGAGGGACCAGGTAGAGATAAATGAATCATGGGGGCAGTTCCCCCATTCCATTCTCATGATAGGGAGTTAGTTCTCACAAGATCTGATTGTTTTATAAGGGGCTTCCCCCTTCACTAGGCACTCATTCTCTCCCCTGCTGCCCTGTGAAGAGGTTCCTTCTGCCATGATTGTAAGTTTCCTGAGGCCTCCTCAGCCATGTGGAACTGTGAGTCAATTAAATCTATTTCCTTTATAAATTACCTGGTCTCAGGTATTTCTTCATAGCAGCATGCAAATGAACTAATACAATGTTCATCAAGAATATTGACCTGAAATTTTCTTTTTCTGTTGTATCTCTGCCAGGTTTGGGTATCAGGATGATGCTGGCCTCATAGAATGAGTTAGAAAGGAGTCCCTCCTCCTCCTCCTCCTGTTTGGAATAGTTTCAGTAGGAACAGTATCAGCTCTTCTTTGTACATCTGGTAGAATTCAGCTGTGAATTTGTCTGGTCCTGGGCTTTTTTTGGTTGGTAGGCTATTTACTACTACTTCAATTTCAGAACTCATTATTGGTCTGTTCAGGGATTCAGTTTCTTCCTGTTTCTTTCTTGGGAGGGTGTATGTGTCCAGGAATGTGTCCATTTTTTTCTAAATTTTCTAGTTTATGGGCATAGAGGTGTTCACAATATTCCCTGATGGTTGTTTGAATTTCTGTTGGGTCAGTGGTAATATCCCCCTTGTCATTTCTTATTATGTTTATTTGAATCTTCTCTCTTTTCTTCATTAGTCTAGTTAGAAGTATATCTTAATAATTAAAAAAAAAAACACAGCTCCTGGATTCATTGATCTTTTGAAGGGTTTTTTCTTTAGTTCAGCTCTCATTTTAGTCATTTCTTGTTTTCTGCTAGCTTTGGGATTTGTTTACTCTTGGTTCTGTAGTTCTTTTAGTTGTGATGTTAGGTTGTTAACTTGAGATCTTTCTAACTTTTTGATGTGGGCATTTAGTGCTAAAAATTTCCCTCTTAACACTGCCTTAGCTGTGTCCCAGAGATTCTGGTATGTTGTATCTTTTTTCTCATTGGTTTCAAAGAACTTCTTGATTTCTGCCTTAATTTCATTATTTACCCCAATGTCATTCAGGAGCAGGTTATTCAATTTCCATGTAATTGTATGGTTTTGAGTTTCTTAGTCTTGATTTCAAATTTGATTGCACTGTGGTCTGAGAGACTGTTATGATTTCAGTACTTTTGCATTTGCTGAAGAGTGTTTTACTTCTGATTATGTGATCAATTTTAGAATAAGTACCACATGGCGATGAGGAGAATATATATTCTTCTGTTTGAGGGTACAGAGTTATGTAGATATCTATCAGGTCCATTTGAATCGGTGCTGAGTCCAGGTCCTGAATATATTTGTTAATTTTCTGTCTCAATGACCTGTCTAATATTCTCAGTGGGGTGTTAAAGTCCCCCTCTATTATCGTGTGAGAGTCTAAGTCTCTTTGAAGGTCTCTAAGAGCTTGCTTTAGGAATCTGGGTGCTCCTGTGTTGGGTGCATATATATTTAGGATTTTTAGGTCTTCTTGTTGAATTGAATGCTTTACCATTATGTAATTCCCTTCTTTGTCTTTTTGGATCTTTGTTGGTTTAAAGTCTGTTTTCTCAGAAACTAGGATTGTAACCCCTGCATAGTAAGCATTCTTTTAAAGTACACACAGAGAATTCTACAGGATAGCATATAGACTGGGTGACACACCAAGTCTCAATAAATTTGCAAAGGCTGAAATCATAATGAAGTATATTCTTTTTTTTCTTTTTCTCTTTTTTTTTTTTTTTTTTCGGAGACAGGGTCTTACTCTGTCACCTAGGCTGGAGTGCAGTGGCATGATTATGGCTCTCTGCAGCCTCCAACTCCAAGGCTCAGGCAATTCTCCTACCTCAGCCTCCTGGACAAAGTATATTCCATTACCATAAACCCTGAGAAAGTGAAGTGTGGCCCATATTACTCAGAAAGCCTGCTGCTCCCTCCTAATGATACATAAGTAGTTCCTAAATAGAAGATTGTGTGGCCCAGATGTTAGTAAGCATAAAATTGCTACATAGGGATACCTCAACCCCCACCAAAGACACCTTCCATTTTTTAGCCTAATGGGCTGAACTCTTATTGTCAGATAATATCCAGAGAGAAAGTAAGTTTTGCCACTGGACCAAAACAAAGACTCTTTTCTTAGTCATGCCAGATGAAACGATTTTATTAACTTTATGATAAAGAATTAGAAGTTGATGACAGAACCCCACTGTCTATCTCTTAGAGGTTTTTTTTGTATAATATTTACACCTAAGTTACTTCAGGTAAACTGCATATAATTCACATTCCAAGGTATGAGTTTAACCATTCTCAAAAATTTCTACTGTCATCATACCAAAGCTAAAGTCAAGTACTTCCCAAGATCTTTTGTTAACATCCAACAGAAGAGTTGAAAAACTAAAAATTCATTTCTTAGGTCTTTGTCTTAGAAACCTTATAGAAAGAAATGTAGGCTACTTTTTTTGAGGAAGATAGTTAGCATTAATCTGAAAGGAATCAAAGAAATGAACAGGGAAAGGAATGAATAATTTCTTCTCCTGAAATAACCATATTTACTTATTCTCTACCATAAAAATATCCTGCCCACACAATCAGACATAATTTCATGATAAAGCCAAGTGTCAACTACTTACTTATTAAAATGGGATACTATTTGGATACCTAGTAAAGGGGCTGTTTCTACTATGTCTTAAGGAACCTTAGTTGGGTTCCCCTGAACTCATTCAGGGGCTGTGGAACATGTGACATAAAAGTCAGGGGGCAACCGAGCACAGCCAGAGTTCTCGTTTTATTCCTTTTGTTTACTCTTCCAGTAATCTGTCAATGGAGAAGCATCCATGACTCTAAAATTGAGAATCATTGGAGACAGATTCATTTCTGGGATGAGGAAATCAAAAATCCTCTCCCCATGAAACTGGACAAATCTGTTTAAAAAAACAACAACCATTTCAGCAATCTGAAACTTGACCATGAGTATACAACAAACAGAGAAACATTTACTCATGAGAACTACTGATCTTCAGGTAGGAAGAGCTTAAATCTGTGGCATTCTTACCTGGGCCTGTTCCCTCCAGTACCTTTCCACCCCACCTGTGCCAGTTCTGCTCATGCAGTAGTTCAACCAGGGCAGGATAAGTCATGAACATCAATAGCTTCACTGTGTCCACCAGAGGAGGCTCACTTGGTTGTATTTTACTAATTTTTAAAAATTGTGGTAAAATATACACAACATAAAATGTGCCATCTTAACCATGTGTAAGAGTACAGTTCAGTAGTGTTAAATACATTCATATCATTGTGGAACCAGTCTCCAGAACTCTTTTTATCTTGCAGAACTAAAATTCTATATCCATTAAACAAGAGTTACAGCCCATTCTTCCTTTTCCCCAGCACTTGGCAACCACCATTTCACTTTCTGTCCCTATGAATTTGACTGCTGTAAGTACTTACATGTATAGAGTCATACAATACTTGTCTTTTTGTGACTGGCTGGCTTATTTTACTTCGCATAACATTCTGAAAGTTTATCCATGTTGTATCATGTTTCAGGATTTCCTTTCTAAGACTGAATAATAATCCACTGTATGTATATACCATATCTTGTTTACCTGTTCACATGTCAGCAGACACTTCAGTTGCTTCCACCTTTTGGCTCTTGTGAATAATGCTGCTACAAACATATATCTACAAATATCTTTCCAAGGATCTTTCCAAGATCCTGCTTTCAATGCTTTTGTGTACAAACCCCGAAGTAGATTTGCTAGATATTATGGTGATTCTATTTTTAACTTTTTGAGGAACTGTCATGCTCTTTTCCTATAGTTGTTGCAATATTTTCATTCCCACTAACAGTGCACAAGAATTCCAACTTCTCCACATCCTCGCTAACAGCTAACACTTGTTATTTTCTGTTTTTTGTTTGTTTCTTTGTTTTTAATAGTGACCATCCTAATAGGTAAGGTGGTATCTTATTGTGGTTTTCATTTGCATTGCTCTAATAATTAGTGATGCTGGACATCTTTTCATATGCTGGTTGGTCATTTGTATGTCTTCTTTGGAGAATTGTCTATTCAAATCCCTTGCCCATTTTTTAGTCAGGTTATTTGGTTTGTTGTTGAGCTGTAGGGGTTCTTTATATAGTCTGAATATATTAGCCCCTTATCAGATACATGATTTGAAAATATTTTCTCCCATTCCATAGGTTGGCTTTCCATTCTGTTGATTGTGTCCTTTGATGCACAGATGTTTTAAATTTTGACATAATCCAGTTTATCTATTTTTATTTTGTTGCCTATGCTTTTGGTGTCATATTCAAGAAATCATTGCCAAATCCAAAGTCATGAAGTTTTTCTCCTATGTTTGTTTCTAAGAGTTTTATGGTTTTAGCATTTATGTTTAGGTCTTTGATCTACTTTGAGTTAATTTTTATATGTGATATAAGATAAAGGTCCAAGTTCATTGTTCTGCATGTGGATATCTCATTTTTATAACACTTGTTGGAAAAAAAAACCTGTCCTTTCCTACATTGAATTGTCTTGGCACCCTCATTAAAAATCATTTGACCATGTTATGTGAGTGTTTATTTTTGGGCTCTCTATTCTATTCCACAGGTCTATATGTCTGTCTTTATGACAGTACCACACTGTTTTGATTACTGTAGCTTTGTGATAAGTTTTGATACCCAAAAGTATGAGGCCCCCAAATTTTTTCTTTTTCAACACTGTTCTGGTTATTTGGGGTCCCTTGAGGTTCTATATGAATTTTACGATGAACTTTACTATTTTTTTAAAAACTGCTATTGGGATTTTGATAGGGTTTGGATTAAATCTGGATATAGCTTTGGGTAGTATTGACATCTTAATGATATTAAATCTCCCCTTTATTAGTATCTTCTTTAATTTCTTTCAGCAATGTTTTGTAGTTTTCAGTGTATAAGTCTTGCACCTCCTTTTATTCCTAAGTGTTTTATTCTTTTTCATGCTATTGTAAATGAAATTATTTTCTAAATTTCCTTTTCAGATTGATCACTGTTATACAGGAATGCAACTCATGTTTGCATGTTGATTTTGTACTCTGCAACTTTGCTGAATCCAGGTATTAGTTCTACCAGTTTTGTTGTAGAATCCTTAGGGTTTTCCACATGTAAGATCATGTCACCAGTGAACAGAGATAATTTTCCGTCTTGTCTTCCAATTTGGATATACATTATCCCTTTTTCTTGCTTTATTGCTCTGACTAGGACTCCCAGTACTATATTAAGTAGAAGTAGTGAAAGCAGGCATCCTTCTCTTGTTCCTGATCTTAGAAGAAAAGCTTTCAGTCTTTCACAATTAAGTATGATGTTAGCTATAGAACATATTGAATATAGTCAGTTAAAATGGTGATCTCAATTACAGGGGAATATGAAAGACCAGTGGCTCTGGGAGCCTGAAGTTTCTGTTTTGTTTGCAGCAAGCAATGGACTGGTAGGTTAGGAGGGGATTTAACAGGGAGTTCCTAGAAGTGGATCATCCACAGGGGGCTTGATGAGCACCCTACATATCTCAAATTGACTGAAGAGTCTGCACATGCACAGCAGAGACTGAAGTGGGCCCAAACCACCCACATATCCCTGGATGAAAGAGTGTGCATGTATATGCAAAGGAGATGCAAGAGGGCCTAATGAAAAAAAAAAAAAAAAACAGGTTGGGGAAGACTTAAAAACGGACTGAATGTACTCCCTAGCCCACAAACAGATTTATCAGCAGACAGTAGAAACCTTACTGACTAAAAAGATTTAAGCACAACTTTCTGACCAATCTTTGCTGAATGTTAAGTTATGCAGGCAAAGGAGTAACACTTAGAAAGCCAAGTTTAAAAAAAGTTAAAATGAGGGGAAAAACAGCAGAGACATCAACAGCCACAAATCTCAGGGTAAAGTATCAGGTAGGGCAATTCCACAAATTAAGTGCAGGCAAGTTACTAAACAAAACAAATCAAAAGAGAACAATCAGCAAACATAGAAACCCTCTAGGGAAAAAATAAGAATTCAGAGTTGCTACAATATAGTCTAAAATGTACAGTATTCCAAAAAAGAAAGGACGTATTTGTTCTTTCTTTCTCCTAATCATATTATTTTTCTTTATATGTAGTGATTAGATTTTCTTTTGCTGCTTTCAAGATTTCCTGTTTGCCTTTTTGTCACATGTGAATTTCTTTGTGTTTGTTTTACTTGGGGTTTGAAAGAATGAAAGAGGGACCTATAATGAGGGAAAAAATAGTCAATAGAAACTGTCTCTGAGTGTCCCCAGACGCCAGATTTAGCAAAAAACTTTAAGGCAGCTATTATGAATACATTCAAACCATACTGAAACAATTAGAGTATGATATCAATAACTCAATGAATAAAGAGTTTCAACAAAGAGATAATCATTATATCCAGATGGAAATTCTGACACTGAAAAGTGTATGAAATTAAACAGAAATTTCATCAGATGGGCACAACCGTAGACTTAAACTGGCAGACAAACCAGAACATCTAAATTTAAATCAATAGAAATGGTCCTATCTGAAGAACAGAAGGGAAAAAATATTGAAGAATAATAAACAGAGTGCACAGAAATTTGTAGGACAACATCAAATGTAAAAATATATGCATAACAGAATCACCAAAGAGAGAAAGGAACAAATGTATTTACAAAAATAATAAATAAAAACTTCATAAATTTGATTAAAACATTAATTTATAAGTTCAATAACTCAACAAACTCCAAGTAAGATAAACACAAAGAAATTCACAACGTGACAAAAAGGCAAATAGAAAATCTTGAAAGCAGCAAAAGAAAACCTAATCACTACATACAAAGAAAAAAATAATATGATTAGCAGCTAATTTCTCATCAGAAACAATGGAGGCCACAAAATAGTGCATATTAGGGTTCTTCAGAGACACAGAAACAATAGGAGATACATCCAGAGTAAATGTTTGACTAAAAGTCGGGGCACCTCATGGCCCAGTCAAGGTGTCACATAAAATTAACCATCCCAAAGTGGACTGATATATCTGAAGAGCTGGAAAAAGATAAAATAAAATGTCAATCACAAATCCTATATTCAGAAAAAAAATCCTCCAAAAATAAGGGTGAAATAAAGAAATAAACAAGCACATAAAGAATTCATAACTATCAGGCCGGGTGCAGTGGCTCACACCTGTCATCCCAGCACTTGGGGAGGCTGAGGCAGGTGGATCAATTGAGATCAGGGGTTTGAGACTAGCTTAGCTAACATAGTGAAACCTCGTCTCCAGTAAAAATACAAAAAAAAAAAAAAAAATAGCTGTGTGTGATGGCACATGCCTGTAATCCCAGCTACTCGGGAGGCTGAGGCACGAGAATCTCTTGAACTTGGGAGGCAGAGGTTGTAGTGAGCTGAGATCACACCATTGTACTCCAGCCTGGGCAGCAGAGTGAGACATGACACTGTCTCAAAAAGAAAACAAAAAAAAAGAATTCATAACTATCAGATCTGCCTTACAAAAGAATGTTAAACAAAATCCTTCTGGCTAAAAGGAACCGACATAAGATAGTAAATGAAATCCACAGGATGAAATGAAGAGCATAAGAAATGTTAAAGGGCCAGGTACAGTGGCTCGTGCCTGAAATCCCAAGTGCTTTTGAAGGCCAAGGAAGAAGAATTACCTGAGTCCAGCAGTTCAACATCAGCCTGGTGAACACAGCAAGACCCCATGTCTACAAAAAATAAAAAATAAGCTGGATGTGGCCATGCATGCCTGTAGTCCCAGCTACTTGGGAGGCTAAGGCAGGAGGATCACTGGAACCCAGGAGGTCAAGGTTACAGTGAACTATAATCATAACAGTATGCTCCAGCCTGAGTGACAGAGCAAAAGAAAAAGAAAAAGTAAAAGAAAAGGAAAAAGGAAAGAAAAGAAAAGAAAGAAGGAAGGAAATGCTAAATACATGGATAAGCATCAAAGACTATAAATAAATATTTTTTCTTATTTCTTCTTTAAAATTCTTTAAAGAACATAAGAAAAAGTATAACGCTATTTTGTAGGATTTATATCATATAGAGTTACAATATATGTGACACTAATAGTAAAGAAAAGAGGGAGTAGGAAAAGGAGATATACTAGAGCCAAAAATTTCTCCCCAAACTGGTCTACAGATTCAAAATAATCCCTATTAAAATCTCATCACACTGTTTTATAGAAATTGACAAACTGATTCTAAAATTTATATGGAAATGCAGAGTTAAAATATTTTTGAAAAAGGAGGAACAAAGTTAGAGGACTTACATATCCAATTTCAAAACTTACTGTAAAAACACTGTAATCTAAAGAATATGAGACTGGCACAATGATAGGTATATAGATCAATAGAACAGAATTGAGAGATTAGAAATAAACCCTTTCATTTATGGTCAAGTTACATTCAACAAAGGCACTGAGACAATTCAATGAGAAAAACAAACAAACAAACAAAAAAAACCAGCCTTTACAACATACGGTGCCAGGAAAATTGAGAATCAATTTGCAAAAAAAGAAAAAAAAAGAAAGAAAGAAAAGGAACTTAGAGGCTTACCAGATACCACACACGAAAATTAACTCAGAGTATATCCTAGACCTAAATGTAAGAACTAAACCTATAAAAAATTTTTTAGAAGAAAACAGAAAAAAACTCTTCATGACCTTCAACTTATAAATTGGACTTTATTGAAATTAAAATATTTTTCACTTCAAAGACACAATTAAAAAATTAAAACACAAACCACAGAAAAGGATAAAATATTACAAATCATATATCTAATAAAGGGCTTTTATATAGAATATGTAAAGAACTCTTGCAACTCAGTAATAAAAAGGCAAACAACACAATTTTAAAAATGGGTAAAAGACTTAAATAGGCACTTCACCAAAAAAGACATACAAATAACTAATAAGTATATGAAAGGATGCCATTAGTCATTAAGGAAATGCAAATAAAAACCACAATAAGATACCATGACACACACACTAGAATGGCTACAGTAAAAAAGAAACAATAACAAGTGTTGGTAAGGATTTGAAGAAACTAGAACCCTTATATACTACTGATGGGGATGTAAAATGGTACAGCTATTTCATAAAAACAATTTGGCAGTTTCCTTAAAATTTAAACACAAACTAAATACGGTGAGGGTTTGGAGAAAGTAGAACCCTTATATACTAATGATGGGGATGTAAAATGATACAGCTACTTTGTAAAAGCAATTTGGCAGTTTCCTTAAAATTTAAACATAAACTGAATATACAAGCCAGCAATTCTACTTCCAGGAATCTACCCAAGAGAAGTGAAAACATATATCCACATAAACACTTGTATATGAATGTCTATGGCAGCATTATTTATAATAGTAAAAAATTAAATAACCTAATTGTCTATCAACTGGTGATTCCATAAACAAAATGTAGTGTATCCATACAATGGAATATTATTCAGCAAGAAAAAGAAACTACTGACACATGCTACAACATGGATGAACCTCAAAAACATGACATTAAATAAAAGAAACCAGATACAAAATACTACATATTGTACGATTCTATGTATATGACATTTCAAAAGACAAATATGTAGATATAGAAAGCAGATCAGTGGTTACCTGGGCCTTGTGGCAGCAGAAGTGGGGAGCATAGTGGTGGGGATTGACTACAAATGGGCTCAAGGGAAATTTTGGGGGTAATGGAAAAATTCTAAACTAAGACTGAAATGATGGTTGCACAACTCTATACGTTCACTAAAAATACAAAAAGAAAACCTTTGGGTTAATTTAACGTAAAATATTTATTTTACAAATAATGAAAATGTCTTCTTCGTTTTATATAGTTTGTTTTTGCCATTTTGATTCCTATCCCCAGAATAATAACTTTTGCAAAATACACCAATCCTAAAGGCAGCTATTAAATGGTTACAGTTTCTATATTGTAAGAGCTATCTGGATTATTTTGCTATTCCCAAGCCATCTATTCATGAATTGTACTGAACTGAAGTATATATTTGTATTACAGTTTTTTTGTGGGTGGGGGGATCTTGATATGCTTTTCATTGATTTGCATAATTCACATTAAAGATGAGAAAGGGTTGGTGCCTTGTAAATATGTAGCAGATCTTTGTGGTGTGTTCTGATGTGTGCATTAACTTTATTAAAAAAGAACACTTGTGGTATCAATCTAGACAAGGTGCCAAATGCAAAAAAAGTGTCTTCAACTTATAAAAATATGTGAATATCCTTATAGCATCTTTTGTCTGTGTGTCATATTTGAGCTCTGATATTGCTTTCTAATTTTTCATGTTGGGGGTCTTATTCCCCATGGAATTTAGAGTACCTTAGAATATAGGTCAAGAATCTGTGCTAGATTCTTAATGATTTAATTTGAAGTGAACATATTTGCTTTAAATTTATAGGAATAAGGTTGGTGAGACTGAGCCATTCTCCTAAATCAGGTCTAATATAGTGGCTTTTCTACTTATTAATTACTCAGCTTATACTGCTACAAATTCCTTAAACATACACAACAAAACTCATATTCAGGGGCAAACAAAAATAGCCTCTAGAATTTAAAAACAAACAAACTGAATTCTCACTGTAAGTTACTATTCACTTCTGCTTTTCATGATTAGCATTTCGAAGAGTCTGACATACAGAACAAGGGGACATGCTGGGTGAGCTCTAAGATTCCCTCCAGTCCTAACACAAATCATGCCCTCTATTATTCTTGATAAAAATGTATCATTTCTACCCACTATTACGTATTTTTGCAGTAGTTAAACATGAAATCTGTTTTTGTTGCATGATTCTTTTACCACATCCTTAGGAACCTAAGCTTTTTCAGATAAAAGGTAGAAGAAATGCATCATTTCAGCTTTTGGAAAAACTGAATATAAGGACATTCCAAAAAAATTTTCTCAAAATTCAACATAAACATAAATATTTAAGACTCCTAACTTAAAGAATTGACAAGTAGTATTTTTTAATGAACAAGAAATGTACTGAAATACAATTCTTTTTCAGTTTAAAAATGAACTGAAATATAAACTAAAATATAATTCATAGTCAGTAACATAATTCATAGTCAGAAATGCAAATTCAGTCCCGCATGGCCATGGCCACTCAGAATGCTTAAACTCTGCCCAGAAAGGCTATGAGGAAAGTGATTTGTTATTTTAAGGATTAAATTTAGATATTTTGGGGCTCATATCTTTTTACTTGATATTTCACAGTATTAGGCAATGAGTAGGACAATAAGAAAACAGAAAAGTGGTTCCAGTGAGGGACTAGAATAGAGGAAACTGTTGAAAAAGGATGTAGATTTTGACTTTTCACTTTGCACTTTTTTGAACTGTCAGACCTTTTTATCATGAACATATACTTCTCTTAGCTTTCAAAACCTAATAAGAATAATGAAATAGAACTTTTAAATTTCCTCATGTGCATTTCCTTTGAAAGGCAGGATACAGCAATAATGAACACTAAGAAGAAAAAGCATACATTTGCCATCAGAAAGATTTAGATTCAAATCCTATAGCACCCCAGGCATAGTTTTCACCAGAGTATAACAATTGGGTTTATCTGTCTGTTTCCTCCCTAAACAACTCTGTAGCTTGTTCTATGTTTCATTTATCATTTTCTCTTGTATATAGCATGTTGCCTAGTATATACTAGTTGTTCAGTAAATATTTGTTAAACTGAACTAAACCTCTGAAGCCCTGCCTCCTCCAACTCCCATCTTTGTAATTTTTGGTGAGTCAACTTCCTCACATTCAGAGTAGGAGTGATAATTACTACCTCACAGAGTTGTTTAAATGACACATGTATATAAAGCATTTAGCACAGTGCCTGGTACATAGTAGTTGCCATTCACCCTCACCTCTAATTTTAAAATAAGTCTCTTTCCAATGGGAAATAATAATAATTTTCACAAGGAAAAATCTCAGTGGTCCTTTATCTGCCTTTTAAATACCACTATGAAGCTAACAAAGATGGGCCAGGCAAAACATTAGCCTTGGTATGTGTTGCAGAGGTCCCAACACCACCCACACATTTAGCAATTTCTAGAAGGACTCACAGGCCCCATAAGTAGGCGTATTCATGGTTATAGCTTATTACAGCAATCACCAAGAGGAAAAAATATGTCAGGAGGAGTCTGGAGGAATCCATGCATAGGTTTCCTATGTTCCCTCCCTCACACCAGAAAGGACTGTGTTCCCTCCTCTAGCAATGAGATCTAGTAATATATGTATACTGTTTCTTTCCACTGAGGCCTGCTTGAGACTCAGAGTCCAAAGTTTCTATCATCATGTAGGCACAACGACCTGCCACAACTACTATAATAGTAAATTCCCAGAAGGAAACAGGTGTTTAGTGCCCTACATGGGCAAAACAACCTATAGCTTAGAGAATATTTCAAATGCAAAGTTGAAAGAGGGCCTTTTAAAAATAGCACTGTCAGGCCCACTCTGTTAAAGTTTTCCTGAACAACATGTCAAGTGATAATACTAGGAAGAGGACAGGAGTTACCAGAAAGAAGACTAATAAAAACCGGAGAAAACAGCCAAAGGACAAAATGGTTGAAAGGGAAGAGAGGAAATGAAGTAACTGGGCAGGGGGCAAGGAAAGAAATCAGGGACAAAGAAGAGGGAAGGCAGGAAGGAGAGAAAGTAGTCACCTGGCTAAGCCAAACTGGCTTCTTGCTCGGGCCACTTGACTCTGTAGTACCCCTGCTCAATGTTGCTCATCCCAACGCCCTACCTCCCATTCCACTTCCTATGATGCCACATTGTATATGCTTATTTCTCATCCTCTCTATTTATGTACATACTTGTTCTCTTAGTCCTGCTGCCTTGGTGCTATCCGGATGCTTTGATAAGAAAGAAGGAGATGGAGGAGGGAGAGAAAGCCCGATAGTGATAAGATTAGGTAGAAAAAGGCGTTTGAGCTAAATGGAACAATATGACAATAACAGGCTCCCAGAGCCCCTCCAAACTTATAAAGAAATATGTAGTCTTTCTGGCTTTAGAAGACAAGAGACACTGGGAAAATATCATGGCAGAATGGGCTCTTCTGAGTGTACTTTTAAAATTACAGTGGCCTCTTTGACTTCTGTAAAGAAGTCAGTGGTCAGTGATTACTTCTCTCATTTTAATTCATAGAGCAAGTTTTTTAAAAAGCTGATAGGTGCTAAGGTTATATTCTCCCAACCCTTCCTTTTTTGTGACTTCCCAAATTCATAAAAGGGAAAAGAAGATAAAGGAGCTATTCCTTGCCTTGAGCTTTTATAATTAAAAAAATATGACAGATCCTTTTCTCCTTTTCTCACATTTTACATTTTATAAATTGCTGTCAGACTAAGGCTTTGCCAAGTTTCAACCCCAAGTGAAATCTTACCAAAAAAACTAAAAGTTTAAAAAGCAGATGGATAATAGGTATAATCATTCAGCCTATGCATGTGTTATGGTTTTTTAAATAAGTTAATTCCTCTTGTGTTAAATGTGTAATATTAGTTATAATTATATTGATCTGATAAAATATCTATCCTTCCATCATTCTATTTTCTTATTATTAAGGTTTCACTTTTGTTATATATATATATACACATACATACATATATATTCATCTGGATAAAAACAGACACCCTAGATAATAAATTTGAAGGAATATGACAGCTTTCCATCTTCAGCTACCTGCAAGTCTATCACATGGAAGAAGAGATTTTCACAACTCCAGAGAATGGAGGTTGACCAAATAAATACAAGATAATTTTCACGGGGCACATTAAGCTCACTTAAAGAAAAAACCAAGACATCATTTAGACTCTTCTAAAAACAGATGGTGTGGTATTATGTGGTAATTGTCACGTGAAGGGTATTGTCATCAAGGGAGATCAAGCCTGGAACCAGCATATCAGTGAGACTCTGAGAAATAATTGGAGAACCAATGGAAGGGCTGGACAGATGAGTAAACATATAGATTCCCACAGAGTCCAAAGACAAAGATCAGCCCCCCGAAATGAATTGAGTCCTTGGAAAACCTTATTGACATGGATAGATTGCTTGTTGAGATGGGTCAGGTTGCCAAATATAACTTAAGTGGTCTGAAGTTAAAGTGTAGCACAGACACACAAGGGAGTTACAACTGGATGGAGAGAAAAGGACTAAGAGCCAAGAGAGAACTTAAGGGTCAAGAAAGAGAGGTGTACTAGTCAGGCAAGGCTAGGCTATGTGGAGGTAACAACCCTAGAATCTCAGGGGCTTAACATAACAAAGATTATTTCTTACTCAAGATGCATGTCCCAGTTCAGAGGGATCTTTGTTCCACACAGTCTTTCTGGGGCTCAAGCTCATAGATCTGTCACAGCTGTTTCATCTGGATCACAGAGTACTCCAAGGTCTCTGAACATAAGAAATAGAAAAAGGAAGAAGCTCATAGACTCTTAAGTGAGCCCGATCTGCAGTGAGGCTTCACTTCTGCTCATATTCCCATTGGCCAGAGCTCAATCACATGCTCCAACCCAACTATAAGAGAGGCTGCAAAATGCAGGGAAGGACATAGATATTCAGATTCAGTGAGCTCTCTGCTGCAGGAGGGTGCACTGCCCAAACCCACACCGAACCTTGTCTGTGTCCAGGTGGAGAGGCTGCAAACATTCTTTATTTCAGCTTACTCTCCTGTAAAGCTCTACTTTTCCCAGCCACTAAAAGTATCCTGAATTTCTGACATGGTGAATTATCATTTTGGGGGGCATTCAAAAAGAAGCCAAGAGTGGCCAATATCCAAAATCAAATACTAGTGAGGATGAGGGAGCAACAGGAACTCTCATTCCTTACTGGTTGGAATGAAAAATGGTACAGCCACTGTGGCAGACAGTTTGGCAATTTCTTACAAAAGTAAGCATACTCTTATCATATGATCCAGAAATCATGCTCTTTGGTATTTATCTAGATGAACTGAAAACTTATGTCCACACAAAACCTGCACACAGATGTTTATAGTTTATAGTTTATAGCAGCTTTATTCATAATTGTCAAAACCTAGAAGCAACCAAGATGTCCTTCAGTAGATGAATGGATAAAGAAACTGTGGTACATCCAGCGAAATATTACTCAGCACTAAAAAGTAATGAGCTATCAAGCCATGAAAAGACAAGGAGGAAATTTAAATGCATGTTACTCAGTGAAAGAAGCCAATCTGAAAAGTCTACATACTGTATTATTCTAACTATATGACATTCTGGTAAAGGCAAAGCTATGGACACAGTAAAAGTATTAGGGGTTGTCATGGGTTAGTAGGGAGAAAAGGATGAATCGGCAGAACACAGAAGATTTTTAGGGCTGTGAACCTATTCTGTATGATACTACAATAGTGGATATATGTCATTATATATTTATCAAAACCCATGGAGTGTACAACACCAAGAGTGAACTCTAATGCAAGCTATGGATTCTGGGTGATGATGTGTCCATGTAGGTTGATTGTAACAAATGTACCACTCTGGTGATGGATGCTAATAATGAAGGAGTCTGTGCCTGTGTGCAGTGGGACAGGGGATATTTGAGAACTCTGTACTTTCCACCCAATTTTGCTGTGAACCTAAAATGGTTCTAAAAACTAAAGTTTATTAGTTTAAAAAAGGAGCTGGGGATGCTCCTCTTTAATAAGGTAGTAGAAGGGACATATTTATTTGGTAGAAAGTGAATCAAATGACCTCTTCAAGCCCCTTCCAACCCCGAGGTTCCCTGATTTCTATGCTCTGTTTGATATCGAGAGACCATTGACTCTTAGGACAGAAAGGGATTTTAAAGGTCATCCAATGGATGAATTCTGATAGATGAATTATTTCCTCTGCTGCACAACTGCTGAAAGGTCATCTCGTCTGTGCTGGATGATGCTCAGAGAATGGAAATTTGGTGCCTCTTTGATTAACTCTTTCAATACCTCCTTGAATCCCTTTGTCTGAGAGTCTTCCTTGCATTGAGATGTCTGTCTCCCCATAGTTATTGCCCATTAGATATATCCATGAGAAACAGAAAGAGTAGTGTCTGGAGGCAAATCCGGTATCTGTTAAACAGAGTATACCACCAGTAAATGTGAAGCTCTTGCAAGACAGATGGGCATTGGAAGAAAATGAGGTAGGGATCAGCAATAACATAACAGAACCAGGGAGGAAAGCAAGCAGGGCTCAGAGTGACCTTGAGTTCCTGGAGGACAAAAACAGGGGCTCAGTTTAGGTGCTGGTGAGGCTACCACTGTGCAGGGCTATGAACAAGTTGAGCCAAAAAGCACATTCATTAGTTTGTGCCGAGGTCATTTTCCTCTTGAAGGATATTCAGTTTATTTCAACTAAACACTCATAAGTCATAATTTTCCCAAGAGGTTCTTTTAAACTGTTTGCAGACAGAAAGATCTATCTTTTAAGGAGTTCATGGCCTTGTTTAGAAAATATAAAAATACTTTGCCAAATCAACTGGATACTTCCCCATCCTTATTTCACTTGGTATTCTTTCAATATCTAAAACAGCTAATACTCTTTTCCTTGATACTTTCCCCTTCTTGGTATTGACCTCATTTATCTCCGGCCCATTTTCTCTCAATGGATTCTCTTCTCTCCCTTCTAATAATGGTGGTTTTCCCAAAGCCTGATCCCTACCCTTGTTATCTTACATGAAACACCTTTGCTGGGTAATCTATCCAGTCCCATGGCTGTATCTATACTCATATGCTGATGAACTCTAAATGTGTATCTCTCCTAAGAGCCCCAGACTCATCTTTACTTAACTAGGTCACAGATACTAAGAGTTTATGTGCTCACAATGGATTTAATTGTTGTTCACTCCCCTGTTCATGCATTTCCAACTCAGCATCATATTTACCCAGTCTCCAAAGCTGGGAGACTAGACAGAAGTAATCCTGCATTCTTACCTCTCCATGCACCCCCATAATCCAGGCATGAAATCCCATCAACTCTAACCTCAGGCAGCTCTAAAATCAACCTCTGCCTTCCATCCTTGTTACCAATGACACAGTCCTTCATTTCTCATTTGGACTATAATATTCTGCTTTAAGTTTTAATTTTTTTCATTATAATATATCATAGTTCAGGTGCTTTTATAATGAAGAACAATTTATTGACTCAGTCTTACCCTGTCCCAAACTGGCTCCCCACAAGCCACTAACTGAAACTACCACAGGTTTTTGATCATCTAGTAGTTGTCTCAATATCTCTAGATAGTATGTGCTTTATGTGATAATTTCTTGGTTTATCAAAATAAGATATTTCTTTTACTTTTCTGGTACTAGAGATGAAGAATTAACCTACTTCCTTTACCCTCAAGTTTCCAGTAGTCCTTCCCAAAAGTCTGTATGTAGCCAAATATAAGGCAAGACTTTTGCTCAAAATTATCCCATAAAAAATAAAGTCCTTATTAAGACTTTCATATTATAAGCAGTCTCTCAATTACTTAATTTCAAACAACAAATTACTATTTGGAGAAGACACAGTAACCTGAAATGACCTCAATCAAAGCTAGATTTGGATGTTTATAAAGGGTATCTGACATGACGGGGGAGGGTAAATAAATTTAACACAGATTGAGTCAATATTTCTGGAGAATTGGCTTCAAATAGCAGTTCTGGATGCCACTGCATACAAGCATTTTTTAAAAAATTACTTTATTAAAATACATTAAACGCTTATGTTGTGGAGCTTACTACAAATTAATGAGTAGATGTAAATTAGGATAAAATTTATAATGGCAACATCAAACTCAGATTCAAAAAGTGCTGTAGTCAAACAACTTAGTGGAAGCGAATATGGCACTATGTTTTCAAGTGGCTCCAGATGAAGGAGAAATGAATGCCAATGTGCATGTGTGGCATTTGAAAAAAATCATGAAATATGAGAGTGAAAAAGAGCAATTTTGTATAACAGTGTAGTTGACATAACATGTGGTTTAAAATATACATATATAACTAAAATTTAAAATATCATAGGTAGACATTGGCTATTTCAACTCTTTCTTTAAATGTTGTATATTCAAGTTGAAAAAAGAAAAGTAGTTTCCAACTTTCTCATTTAGGAAAATGATGGTTTGACTCATATTCAGGGTCCACTTATATTTAGACATATATTGTAGCTCTATCTCCAGATCAAGACCTCCATTAGTCAATACTGTCACTGACAGCATTCTTAAGCTTTCTAAAATATGCTTCTATTTTTCTATTTTATGTTCTGTGCACCATAGGCAATGTCTCTTGGTTCTCCACTTTATAAGGGAAAGCAGTAATGTTCTCCCCTTCTCCTCCAACTCTTTTTCCCAGTCCTCACCAACCTGATTCTGTAACAAAACTTGTCTGCAATTTGTCCAGCAAGGGTCACAAACTGTTAGTCCCTAAGTGAGAGACAATATAGTTTTGTTTGATTTAAACAGAAATTTATAAATTGAACGAGTTTCCCTGTATTTTAAACTGAGATTTCACATGTAACAAAGGTCCTATTTTCTTAATATTTCTATTGTACTTTATTCTTTTGCTTTCTCAATGACATGACCTTCACCCTAGAATGCTCAGTTATCCAACCGTCTGGAGAGAGACCAGAATTTATTACAGAGGAAATTCAAAGACAGAATCTAAGGAAACATTCATCTTCTGATCTTCAAAAATAGACTTATGAAGCAGGACACTAATCCTCCAAAACTAGTGGTTATTCTTTTTTAAAAATAATTTCAACTTTTATTTTAGATTCAGGGGGTACATGTGCAGGTTTGTTACATGGGTATACATCGTGATGGTGAGGTTTGGGATACAAATGATCCTGTTACCCAGATAGTGAGCATAGTATCCAACAGTTAGTTAAACTATTTATTTTCTTGAGAACAGATTTTCCTAGTTTATTTTATATTTCTCTTAAGCTTGCCAAAGGCCAAGCTTCAAGGATCCAGCCTCATAGATTTCTATAATAGCCTGACAATAGGTAATCAATCAGTTTATCTCTGCCAGTATATCATATATACTATGATAGTTGAAAGCCCCCTGTGATGGTTAATTTTATGTGTCAACATGACTGGGCTATGGGGTACCCAAATGTTTGGTCAAACATTATTTTGGGTATTTGTGGGAGGGTGTTTCTGGATGAGATTAACATTTAAATTGGTAGACTGAATAAAGCAGATTGTCCTGCATAATGTGGGTGAGCCTCAGCCTATCAGTTGAGGGCCTGAGTAGAACAAAAAGGCTGACCCTCCCCGCAGTAAGACAGAACTCCTGCCTGGCTGCCTTCAAGTTAGGACATTGGCTCTTTCCTGCCTTCAGATTCCAACTGAGACATCAGCTCTTCATGGGGCTTGAGCCTGCTTGCTTTCAGATTAGACCTGCACCATCAGCATTTCCAAAATTGTCAGTGGACTGACAGTTAAACAAGATTGACTTTTAGGTGTTGCTGGTGTTTTGTTGTGTTTTTCCTTGAACCAGCAGCAGAAGAGATTGGGAGAAGGCCATAATTGCAGACTAAATAATGAGATTCTTTTCTTCATATCCATTCTGTGGTGTGAAAAAAAATTGCGACCTTGCAACATGCATAAAGATCCAGCTTTCTGGTTCTCTTGAAATTTGCTGTCTTGGAACAGTGGGCTAGCAATCCTGTAGGAAGGCACCTCTCTCAGTTCAGCAGCAGCAGCATTTGCACACTTTCGATGGGGCACACATTTGCCAGTTTGACAGGCCCACCCCCTTCCAAACCACTCTCTCACCCACTCACAGTGCCTGTATGGTTCTGAATATATTTGAATTTGTGATTCCTTGTCAATGAGCCCATTCTAAAAGTTAAACACCAATTAACAGTGTTTACATATTGTTTCAATTAGGAATATGTTTAGTGGCAAATAACAGATACCTAAATAGCAGGACCTTCAACAAACAAAGGTTTCCTTTTCTCATATATCAAAAAGTCTGGTGTGGGCAGTTGCTGAAGTTGGATCAATGATATATGATACAATGTTGCAGAGGCTACTAGCTGTCTACTAAATGTTAATTTTCTCTTTTTTTGTACTAGTTGAAACCTGAGATTATTTGAAGGGACAATGTAACAAGCCACAAGCAAGATTTCTAGCCTTCCTTACAACTAGGAATATTTTAGATACTCCTGGACAATTTTAGGTTATAATAATCACAAAAGGTGACTTCAAGGAAGGCAATTTTAATGGGGATAACACAGTTGGCATATGTCTTCTTTACTGTGCTCTATCCCTTCTTCATGTCTGAGAATAAAAATATGATGGCTTGAGTGTGGACAGCCATATTGACAACAGGAAGATTAGGGTCATACCCAAAAGATGACAAAGCAGAAAGCCAAAGGAGCATTGGTCCCTGTTTATATCATGTTGCCATCAGAACAACCCTGGACTACCCACTCTGGATTTAATAAAGCTATAAATTAAGCCACTCTCTTATAATTTTTTTATTAGTAGCAACTAAGTATAAATTTGATTGATACATTGTTGATACACTGTCCATGCATCTGTAGTTCCTTTGGCATTTTCATTAAAGTTTTAAAATTTCTACTACCTTGCTCATGGCAAGAATATGGAGAAATGGGAATGAATCTGTCACAGGCACAGCTTTTTGATTCCCTTAAACGCAGAGTAAGCACCAGGGCATTATTCAGGCACTAAATGGCTATCTTATCCAGTTGTGATTGGAAGTAGGAACAGACAAATTCTTCATCAAATATGGACTACTACATATCTTCTTAGAAGTCTTGCTACTTGGTACAAATAAAGATGGCATCTATCCAAAACAACCACTGGAACTCAGAATATGCCAGTGATGCTCAAGTCCAGGTTCTTTCAGTCCCATGTCCCCAACTACCCTTTGCTATGAAATGACTCGGTTTTCTTATCTACTTCCACCCATTCAAACTAAAGCAAACTACTCATTTGAACTAAACTAAACTAAATCAGTCATTTGAATAGTGCACAGATGCATGAAGATCACATGGCCATGAGTATTCAATAAGATACACACCCACACTCATCCAGATGACTGGGGAAAAAAGAATTATACCATATATATGATATTATATGTAATTTATATATGGTATCATTTAGGTATAAAAGGTATAATTTATAAAATGTATATTATATATAATTTACATATATTATATATAAAATACACCTTTTATACATGTTATATACACAACATATATATTTTATACATGTTATATACACAACATATATATTTTATACATGTTATATACACAACAATATATTTTATACATGTTATATACACAACATATATATTTTATACATGTTATATACACAACATATATATTTTATACATGTTATATACACAACATATATATTTTATACATGTTATATACACAACATATATATTTTATACATGTTATATACACAAAATATATATTTTGTACATGTTATATAATTTCCATCTAAATAAAACACAAAAATTTTAAATTCTTGTGGCAAACTCAGCATGCCCCAGGAATTCACCCTTCTTGCAGGCCCAGTTTGCCACACACTGTCCAAAACAGTTCATGACACCTCCTCCTCATACCTTTCTCTGAGCTTTGTATGTACCTCTCTCACGGTGCTTGCATTTTGTAATACACTTTGTTTTCTAGTCTCATTCCTCTTTGTCTGGGAACCTTTTGAGGTCAGCAACTGCTCTTCTCTATTTCCTTACAGACGGATTTAATTATTTAACACTGGATAAATGTTCTATTAATACAAGTTGATTTGAGTGAAGCTCTAGATAGAATTTATCACACTTTGAAGGAGGCCCATTGGTAAGATAAATCTGAAATTATCTTTACTTGTAATTTGTACAACATGCCAAAAAGAGAAACCTATTAATTAAAAAGTACTCAAGTCTTTAGGAACTTGACTTTGATGACCTATAAAAATGACTAAAGAGAATATGTAGTTCCCCTTGACAGGTATTTATTATTTATCCTTCCTGTCAGAAATCATAGATTTTGTTTATCCTTCCTGTTCAATCAGCATCAAGAGGTGTAATGATTGTCAAAGGTCCCTAATGTCTTTTCGCCCCCTCCTATCCTCCTCCTTTAGGGCAGAGAGGATGAGCTCATTTGCAGAGAGGCTTGCCAGGCTCTGCATATGGTTTGTAATATAAATAGATCACATCTTAGGCATATCAGCAAGATAGAAGACGCTTGCCCTCCCCAAAGTCTGCTGAAATAGAAATTCTCACCTTAGAAAGTAGGCAAGCCACCTCTACTTTCTACTTCTCAGGGACTTTAAGAATATGTTGTGTGACTATTTCAATCTTTGGCAAACTTAGATGAGTCCTGGACTATCCAAAAATAAAATATGCTAAAACTAAAAACTAAATGGCAGTCCTGTTTAATTTCAGATTTTCACCTATAATTGAACTTTGTGACTACATGCTTATTAAGAGCAGTTTAGGTTCATGATCTGGATTATAATCTATTGCATTAGCTTAAACATATATTGATCAGATTCTATTTTTTCTTTTATAAATAAAACTTAATAATTTGGCTTACTTATGGTACAAGTCTCTATTAAAAACCAAAAATGAATCCATGAGGTAAAGGTGACAATAAAACAAAATGATCCTGAGCTACACAATAGTCTTAGCTTTTATTTGAAATAGTTTAAGACTCACAAGAAGTTGCAAAAATAATACAGAGTTCTGTGTACCCTTCACCCAGCTTTCCTAAATGAGAACATCTTACATAACTATAGCACATTGTCAAAACGAGGAAATTGACGTTGGTACAACAGTATTAACTCAGCTAATAATCTTGTTTGGATTTCATTCCTTTTCTGTGCTCTTTTGGTGGGGGGGGGGTGCAGTATATATATTTCTATGAAATTTTATTACCTGTTTAAATTTGTGTAACCACCACTACTATCAGGATACATATTGTTATTATTTTTAAACATTTACAGAAGTCCAACTAAGTATTAAACACTGATAATCACTTCTACATAACCTCATAAGGTAAGTTTATTATCCTCATTTTGAAGTGAGAAGACTTAAAAGGAAAAAAAGCAGACATTTCCCTTTCTTTTGGTATTTTATTATCATGTGACTAAGAGGCACACTTGTTTAATGACATTAATTTCAATATGAGGGATTCAATTTTTTAACCTTTATATTGAGCCTTTATCAAGCCACAGCTCTTCAATTTTTAAATGTATAAAGAGAGAGTTCACACAATCCGTTCACTATTTTTTTTACTACAATTAGGCATGAGATGAGTGAAGAGACCACACACACACACACACACACACACACACACACACACACACACACAAAGAAGACACATCGTGCAGCTCAGGATGCTAAAAACCACATCTCTCAAGTACTTTTGCTTTTCCTCAAAACCACAGAAACTCTATTTCTGTTCTTGTTTTTTTCCTTCACGCAGACCATAACAGTTTTATCCTTTGAGAGTTATTTCTAAAAATAAAATGAGAAAGAAGAAGAAACATGTAAAGGTATCTATCTTTGGTTTGCCAATGCTATTTTTAACCACCAATTTTTTTTTTTAACCATTCCCTACTAGAAAACACTCTGCCCATTGCATCACCCACAGGCTCCATGCATTTAGAGCCTGGTTTACCCCATCCCTTTAACCACCACTGGAAATCCCATCAACAAAATATTGTGGAGCTCACTGTGGCTCAGCCCTGATCTCTGGAGCATTACCTCTTATCCACACTCCACCTCTGGCTTTCAACAAATGTTAAACCAAGTCTAGTCTAGACATTTGGGACCCAGCATAAGAATTTTTCTACTTACTGACTACTCCTTCTTTGTCTCTTTTCCCATTTTCTCCTCCTCTTTCTGATTTCCAAAGTTGGAGTCATGAAGGACCATTCTCAGCCTAAAATAGTGATTGTCAACCAAGGATGACTTTCACCCCAGGGGATGTCTGGCAATGTCTGGAGATATTTTGGGTTGTCACAACTGAGGGGAGTATGCTATTAACATTTAGTGGGTAGAGACTAGGGATGCTTCTCAACATCCCACAAGGTACAGGACAATCCCTACAATGAAGAATTACCCCACCCCAAAGGTCAATGGCCAAAGTTATGAAACCCTGCCCTAAAAGATGCCATGATGTACTCAGTCTACATGCTAATGGCTCCCAAATTTCAATATCTAGTCCTGCCATCTCTCCGAATTCCAGATTTCTATATCCAACTGTCCCCACTTATGTTTATTATGTGCCCCAAACTTAACTTGTTCACAGCTAAACTCTTGATGTTACCCACACACCTACTCTTTCCCCAGTCTTCCCCATATTGCTGATGGCACCACCAAATTTGTCACCTCATATTCAGATTATGATTTTATGGAAATCATTT
This sequence comes from Hylobates moloch, assembly GCF_009828535.3. Lineage (NCBI taxonomy): Eukaryota > Metazoa > Chordata > Mammalia > Primates > Hylobatidae > Hylobates > Hylobates moloch. The sequence continues at coordinate 8,502,118 of NW_026652282.1, read as the reverse complement.
GGTACAGGCATACTACGATTAAGATGAAAGAATAGTGGAGCTTTTAGGAACCTCATCTGGGAAAGTTTTTAAGACATACCTAAACCTATACATTTAATTTGATGGTAGAGCCAGAATAAGAACTATGGTCCCATAAGCTTCCCCATATTTGGCTTGGCTCCCTTAGGTAAAATATGTAGCTCAGTTGCTTTCATTTCATGATTTTCATAAGTTGTTAGAAAGGCAGTTTTGTACAGTGCAAGGATGAGCAAACTATTTATTACCTGTGGGTCAAACCTGGGTTGCCACCCGTTTTTATATGGCTTGTGAACTGAACGATTTTACCATTTTTATGTGAGTGAAAAGAAACCCAAGGAAAAATAATAATTCATGACATGTGCAAATTATATTCAATTCTGATTTTAGTGTCTGTAAATAAAGCTTTATTGGAATATAGCCACATTCATTCATTTACAAATTCTCTATGGCTGCCTTCGTGCTACAACAGCAGAGTGGAGTAGCTGCAACACACACTGTATGGCTGGCAAAGCTGAAAATATCTACTATCTGATCTTTTACAGAAAAAGTTTGCTGACCCCAGAAAAGTGATATGAGCTCAAATTTTAGAATTTAAATAGGAAAAGAAAAGAAATATAGACTTCAGTTTTGTCTCAGCTGGCAGTGTGATCTTTGAATATGATCCAATGTCTGTGAGCCTCAGGTTAAATGGGATAATGATACTTTCCTTGAATTGTCAGAAGTGTTAGAAGTCATGCCTGTAAAGGTTTGGAATATAGTAGGAACTCAACAAATATTAGCAATAAATAATAATAATAATAATAATAATTAGCATAAACTCAGCCCTCAAAATGTCCCCTTTGGCATGCTTTGAGAGTTTCTGTGACAAATGCCTTTTCCTAAAATCCAAGCAAATATGTAACTTAAATTGAATGCCTTTAGTCCCTTGCGTCCATTAGTTAGGTGATGACAGAACAGATTTCTATCACATCATGGGTTGACAGCAAACTGAAGTTAATATCTTTATAATTCACGTCATCCCACCCAATCATGAATTCCCTCAGTAATTAGTTTCCTGGAAATTGTCTCCTGAGTGATGAAGGTAACAATATCTGAAATTGGAAATAGTCGGGACCTATCCAGTCTCCTTTTCAACTTTCCTATGCCAAGAACATCAGAAAACAAGTTTAATTAATAGAAAACAGGAAGAACCAGAAATAAATTAGTAAATGGCACATGGAAACAGTCCCAACCAATCAGACCCAACTCTTTTAGATTTCCTAAAGGGCACTGACAGTATCCATAGAAGTAGAGACTAGCCTTGATTTTTGATTGGCCTCCCCACAAATTTCCAGGCAATAGAGATGGGGGCATGCCTGACACTCACCTCATCAGTGGCCTCCGTCAAGACCTTGGCCTCTTCCCTGGCCACCACCTCCAATCCTGCAGGAGATTCTGCCATCCCTGGTGGAGTCTCAGCCTCAGGCTTGCCTCCTGGCTTACATCTCATTCCCAGAGTGGAAAAGAGGTCAACTCTAGCTCTTTTTCTTTGTGTGACCCCATCCTTTCCCCATCTTGCACACTGCCATTTTCTCCTGCTCTCTAAGGCAGTTTTTGCTGAGCAAAAAGTCACTTCCAGCCTCCTTAGACTTCCTCTTCTCACTGAACTCCCCTTTCTACGGCACTTTCTGGGATGATCCACATCCCGCACGAGTGACAAGGCACAGGGTGTCATCCTGCTAATTAACATATGGCCTAATTATGGCTGCGTTACACTTTAGAAGACAGATTTAAAGCCTGAAGTGACCTAAGTAATTAGAAGTGGTAGACAGAAACAAATGAAAGCAGCAGCAATAAGGTTGGGGTGGGCAATGACTTGGCCATGTCCTATGAGGCTGAAAAGGTCCAGAGGCCAGTGAAAAACAATCAGCCACGACTCAGATACATTGACACCTTGGGATCGGCTATAAGCTTTACAAGCTGTATTAAGAAACGAGCATCAAATGTAGGGCAAGATGGAATTTTCTTTCCTCTGTCCCATCTTCATTCTCTCCTCTACCACCCCTGGTGCTGAGGTGGTGTTTGGGAAGATAGATGAAACACATTAGAAAAATTCATGCCCACAAAGTTGAATTTTCATATGGTGCTGCAGTAAAGATGGGGTGGGGGATAGGGGCTGGTAGCTTAACTGATGTTCTGAAGCTGACACATTCTAGGGTCACTTCTAGTGAATGGTAGGGGTGAGACCAGGACAGACAAAGACATGATGCATGTGTAGGTTTGCATCTGAGTGCATTTTGTGCTGATACAACAGAATACCTGAGACTGGGTAATTTATAATAAACAGAAATTTATTCTAACAGTTCTGAAGGCTGCAAAGTCCAAGATAAAGGGACCAGCATTTGACGAGGGCCTTCATGCTGCATCATCAAATGGCAGATAAGCAAAGAAAGGGTAAGAGAGAGAGAGAAAGAAGGGGCCAAAGTCACCTGTTTGTAAGGAGCTCTCTACCACAATAAGGAGTCCCACTACTATGTTAATAAGCCGACTCCCACAATAATGGCATTAATGCATTCCTGAGGGTGGTGCCCCATGACCCAAACAACTCACAATAGGCCTTAACTAATACCTCTGCATTGGGAATCAAGTTTCTATCATACAAACTTTAGGGAACACATTCAAACCACAGGTGTTGGATACCCCTAGAAGTCAACCGTGGGTCAATAATGTAAGTACAGGTAGTTTCTATGGGAACAGATCTAAGAAACAATGGCAGATGAGAAAACAAGACAGGGAAAGGAAAGAAGGCAAGAGAAGGTATGTTATCAAAGAAGTCAGTATTGAGGACAACTGGAACTCAATTCAGCTGGGGAACTATGAAACACAGGATAGAGCAGTGATTGGCAAACTTTTTTTGTAAAGGGTCACATAGCAAATATTTTAGGTTTTGCGGGCCATGCAGTCCCTGTCACAATGACTCAGTTCTGCCCTTGTTTAAAAAAAAAAGCAGCCATAGATACATTCATCCCTCAAGTACCCTTGGGGGATTGGTTCTAGAACCCCCATGGATACCCAAATCCATGGATGCTCAAGTCCCTAATATAAAATAGCATAATATTTGCATATAACTTATGTCCTGTTGTATACTTTAAATCATCTCTAGATTACTTATAATACCTAATGCAATGCAAATGCTATATAAATAGGTGTTATGCTGTATTTTACTTGTATTATTTTTTACTGTTATATTTTTATTATGCTGTTATGTTTTATTATTTTCTTTTTTTCACATATTTTCTTAAGTTGAATCCGTGCATGCAGAACCCAAAGATATGGGGGGACAACAACAATACATAAATGAATGGGTGTAGCTGTGTTCCAATTAAACATTTACAAAAATAGGTAACCAGTGCAAAGGCTACAGGTTGTCAACCCCTTGCTTAGAATAATGTTTCTCAAACTCGTGCAGTGAAGAACCAATTTTTAAAGAATGTCCAATCCACTGCAAAATAAGACTTTTAACAAATATAACAAAGATCAATCACTAGAAAATGAAATTTTAAAAACATACATATGAAATACAAGCTTTTTTATTATTAGATTCAAAAGACACAAAACAACTGTCCAAGTGCTTGATTCTTTGCCTATATTAGCTATAATCCAGTTGACAACCCTGCAAGGAAGATGCTGTTGACCTAATTTTAAGGAGGAAACTGACCCTCAAGGAGGATGAGTGACATATTCAAGGCCACACAGCTAGTAAGAAACAGAGCTGGGACTCCAACCCAGGACTGTATGATTCCAACACTCACACTCTACATATGCCAAGTTACTGATGAAAAGCCTGTGAGACAAATCACTGTTATAAGTGCAATCTGGGCTGGGAAAGAAATAAGAAAAGACTCATAAAATGGAAAATGATCTACAGGGAAGGTAGCAAAGAAGTGCCCTAGATATAATTGAAGTCTTTGAAAAATGGGAATAGGAAAAGTACAGTCACATGACTGGGGCCTTTTACAGTCAGACTACGGTTTTAAAGGTGTTTGTCAAAGCAGTGGACACTAGAGACTCACTCTCAATGGGATTTTTCTAGGAGCTGGAAATAATTATTTAAAATTCATATAAAAAACAACAAGATATTAAACAAAGGAGGGTGCTACAGTTTGAATTTGTCCCCCAAAAGTTAATGTGTTGAAAACTTGATCCCTAATGCAACAATGTTGAGAGGCAGGACCTTTGGGACATGAGAGTTAGTTATCACAAGAGGAGGTATGATAAAAACCAGTTTGGCCATCTCTCATGAGCCCCTTTGCTATGTGATGCCCTGTACCACCTCCAGACTCTATAAAGAGTCTCCACCAATAAGAAGGCCCTCACCAGATTCACCCCCTCAACCTTGGGAATTCCAGCCTCTAGAACTGTCAGAAATAAAGTATTATCCTTTATAAATTACCCAGTCTTTCGTACTCTGTTACGGCAACAGAAAAGGGAATAAGACAGAGGAAGAAGACTAGTCCCCACAGGAATTTATATATATTATAGGCAACAAGATTTCAAACAGTACAATACTGGCTTAGGAGCAGAAAGAAATCAGTTAAAATGAAAGAATCAGTAGCCCAGAAAATGAGTTTCCTTCATATAAAACTGAATATTTAATAAAGGAAGCATTTATCAAACAACAGAAAAGAAAAAAAAAATTGTTTAGCATATGCAGTTGAAGAAACAGATTAAGAAAAAAGTATTTCCCCTACGTCATGTATCAAGGTAAATTCCAAGTGGACTTTTTTTTTTTTTTTTGAGATGGACTCTTGCTCTGTCACCCGGGCTGGAGTGCAGTGGCATGATCTGCAACCTCTGCCTCCCGGGTTCAAGCAATTCTCCTGCCTCAGCCTCCTGAGTAGCTGGGACTACAGGCACATGCCACCACACCTAGCTAATTTTTGTATTTTTAGTAGAGACGGGGTTTCACCATGTTGGCCAGGCTGGTCTTGAACTCCTGACCTCGTGATCTGCCCACCTCGGCCTCCCAAAGTGCTGGGATTACAGGCGTGAGCCACCGCACCCACCCCAAGTGGACTTAAGAGTTTTTTTTAAGTTAAATATAGAAAAAATGGAAGGAACTCAAAGCCCAAATTTAATTTCTGGCAGAATATCCTTAGGAAATAATCAAACTTATGGAAAAAAGAAGATGCAGAAAGATATTCACACATCTAATGTTCATTTACAGGGTGTGATTAAGGAAATACCAGCACTTCAGCTCCATGGCATAATATATGGCCCTTCAAATAATTACAAAAACTATAGCAAGGTAAAAAAATGTTTAAGAATGATGGAACTATAAAAAAAAAAAACACAAGGTGTATTAGTGTTCTATTGCTGCTCTTAACAAATTACCTCAGACTTACCTGCTTAAAGCAACACAAATTTATTATCTTACAATTCTGGCAGTTAGAAGTCCAACATATCTCACTGGGCTAAAATCAAGGTGTCAGCAGGGCTGCATTCCTTTCTGGAGGCTTTAGGGAAGGATCCAGGTCCTTAACTTGTTCAACTTCTACAGGACACCAGCATTTCTTGGCTGATGACCTTTTCCTCCATCTTCAAAGCCCCAAAAGCCAGCAGAGTCCTTACATTGCATCACTCTGACCTCCTTCCATAGTCACATGTCCCTGAGTCTTGTTCTGCCTCCCTCTTCCATTTTTAAGGATGTTTATGATTACATTGGGCCCACCAAGATAATCCAGGATAATTTATCTATTTGAGGTCAGCTGATAAGCAACCTTCATGGCATCTGCAACCTTAATTCTGAATTTACCATGTCACCTAACATATTCCCAGGTTCCAGGGATTAGGACATGGGTATCTTTGAGGGGCCATTATTCTGGCCTATCTATTCTATCTATCTATTCTAAACCTATTGTACATGGTTTTCAAACAGATGAAGAAAATATAGTAAGATGTGACTATATATTAAGGGGATAGTGATTAAATATTGTCTATTTTCCAAATGTTTTATATTAGCATATTATTCTATAATTTTTTTTGCAAACATAAGAATGGTGGTTGATGGAGGTAAACGTGAGAAAGGTATGCTAAATCTCAGTGTAATAAATGTTGGGCTAGCACAATAACATCTGTTGCATTTTTCCATCCGTCCTTTCTTTTCTGAACATTTTTAGATTTTCCTCAGTCATTAATTCCTTGGTGCAGTCCTGACCCATCAGGGTGGTCAGCAATGGTTGCCAAATGCAGTGATGATGGCTGACTGTCTTGCTATAGCAAGCTCTCAATTAATAGCTTTTGCCTTTCTCATTTGGCTGGTCTTTGTTTATTTTCACAGAAAATGTAACAGTTTCCTTAAGCATTGAGCATTTTAATGTTTTTATTCCAGCAGTTATGGTATCCTCAAGAATGTTGGGTCATCTCCCCTAGTGGTGTTTGGGCTTGACTCAGAATTCTATGGAAAGAGGCCCAGGCCTCAGACCCTATGAAATACTTGTGCACACACAGAAGGGACTTTACAGTCACTACATTAATCTCTCCAAACTGGGAGGTCTCATAAACCACCCACCACAAGCACTTCTTATTGAAATCACTGATTTCAAACCAGCTTGCAGTAGAAATTTTGTGAAGCAGCCATAGAATTGTTTCCATTCCTAATTCTAGAAATGAAAGCACAACTATTCCTCCATCACATCATTTAAGGAAGAAAACAAAAGATGATGTGCATTCTATCTGTTGCCATGGTACAACATCAAGACAATAAGGTCAGGACGGGGGTAGCCATGGAAAAAAATATAGTCAATATCATCTAGTTTCAGAAAAACTGAATGAGTTAGCCTTCAGTCCACATTCATGCATGATATGGTTTGACTATGTCCCCACCCAAATCTCATCTTGAATTGCAGCTCCCACAATTCCCACATGTCATGGGAGGGACCCGGTGGGAGGTAATTGAATCATGGGGGCAGGTCTTTTCCATGCTGTTCTCATGATAGTGAATAAGTCTTATGAGATCTAATGGTTTTATAAAGGGGAGTTCCCCTGCACAAGTTCTCTATTGCCGCCATCCGTGTAAGATGCGACTTTGCTCCTCGTTTGCCTTCTACCATAATTGTGAGGCCTCCCCAGCCATGTGTAACTATGAGTCCATTAAACCTCTTTCCTTTATAAATTATCCAGTCTCGGGTATGTCTTTATTAGCAGTGTGAGGACAGACTAATACAATGCACAATCCATGAAACCTCGTGTCAGAAGAATTACTCTTCTCAGTTGTTCTGCAGTCCTCCCCAACTTCCCAACTTGATTAAAACCTTAAAAGTGCTCCAGGATTAATCCTGTCTAGTTCCAACCCTTCTATTTATTGAATAGCTTCACATAACTTGCAAATAATGCTACACCTATGTCCAGAGTCAAGCTGTGTAGTTTGATCATTCTTTCTCCCCATGACTGTAAAATGTTTTAGTATCATGGATTGTGTCAACTCTAATCACAGTTATTCAAAATATAAACAGAGCTGGAAAGGATCCTAGCAATGATTCATTTTTTAGTTCTTAATCTTGACTGCACATTTAGAATCACTACGGTAGTGGCGGGGGCAGCTTTTAAAATCTTGATGCCCAGGAATGCCCCTAAACGGTTTCATAAGAACCTATGGGACTGGGATTCAGGAATCAGTGTTTCTAAAGCTCCCTAGTACCATAGCCAAGGTTTAGAACCACTGCTCTAGCCTAAAAAATGAATGTCCAGGCAGATGAAGTGACTTTACTAAGATGAAATAGCTAAATAGTTGCAGAACCACCAGCGCCGTGCTTAGTTTGTAGCTGGTACTGAAGGAATGAATTCTATTCTAGGTTGATCCAAAACAGTGGTCCCAACCTTGGTGTCTAATGAAGGTACATGGAAGCCTTTAAAAACACAGTATATAGATTCCTACCCCTACCCTAACAGAGATTCTGGTTTTTTTGTTTTGTTTTGTTTGGCGAAGCTCCTTGGGTGATGTTAATGTATAGCCAGGGTTGAGAACTACTGATCTAAATTTTAGAAGATCATGGGCCATGCGCAGTGGCTCACACCTGTAATCCCAGCACTTTGGGAGGCTGAGGTGGGCAGACTGCTTGAGGCCAGGAGTTCTAGACCAGCCTGGCCAATATGGTGAAACCCTGTCTCTACTAAAAACACAAAAGTTAGCTGGGCATAGTGATGCATGCCTGTAATCCCAGCTACTTGGGAGGCTGAAGCAGAAGAATCACTAGAACCTGGGAGGTGAAGGTTGCAGTGAACCAAGATCATGCCACAGCACTCCAGCCTGGGTGACATAGTGAGAATCTGTCTTAAAAAAAAAAAAATAATTTAGAAGGTCTTCTAAAATTTAGAAGACCAGTAGTTCTATAACCTATCTGCTAATTTTTCTTAACTAATAACCTATCTGCTAATTTTTCTTAACTAATAACCTATCTGCTCATTTTTCTTAACCAAAGACCACAAAGTAAGCAGATATGTCTCCTTCATATCCAAGGAGCTTTATCAGAAGGAAGTCATGTCAGTAAGCTCTTAGTGTCAAGAAGGAGAATGTAGAATGTATACAATACATTAAAATTATCCCCAAATTACAGGAATTTCTCTCTGAAGAATGAAAAGTGTTTCCAATAACATGCTTCATTGTTTAAAGCTTTAACGTCAGAAAGAAATTTAACATTAGTGATACAATAATCAATCCAGGACACTACATTAAAAAATTTGTCTTACAAACATTACCTTAAATATGAAATGTTCAAAAATAATAGGAAAACCAAGATACGCTCTTAGGTGCCCTGAGTGAATTGGTGTGAGGAGGAGTTATTTAGGAGTAAGTGGGGATGTGGAGATGCCTAGATTGGGGTTCAATCAAGGAAGGTGTACTAGGTTTTCTATTGCTATATAACAAACTACCTTGAAATTTAGCAGCTTGAAACAGTAAACATGTATTATCTCACAGTTTCTGTAGGTAAAGAACTTGGGAACAACTTCGCTGAGTGGTTCTGGCTCAGGGTCTCATGAGATTTCAGTCATGATATTTTTGGGGCTGCAGTCATCTGGAGGCTGGACTGGGGTGAAGGATCTGTTTCCAAGATGGACCATGTGGCAGATAAGTTGATGCTGGCTCTTGACAGCAGACCTCAGTTCCTTGCCACATGGACCTCTTCATAGGGCTGTCCTTGTGACATGGTGGCTGGCTTCCTCCAGAGTGAATCCAAGTGTGAGCAACAAGGCAGCTTTTATGATATAGTCTCAGAAGTCACATATTATCACTTATACCTTATTTTTTTTATTACAAGCAAATCACTAAGTAAGGACCACAGTCAAGGGGAGAGGAATTAAGCCCCACTTTTTAAATAACATGTCAAAGAATTTGCGGACATATTTTAAACCATCACATAAGGCAGGAGAGAACAGGCAAAGACAAGTGTACTTGCTGGTAAACCTCATGCAAACTCCATTTAAAAAGCACATGCCCTTCCCTTTTTGACAACTGCTAAAAGGCCCAGGAATAGGCCTTTAAAACTAGCTAGAATAGCTTCTGGAAGGAAACAAGGGATTATCTTTGATTTTAGGAACACTTTTGGTTCACAAATGTCTTCCTGAATGCTGGAATTATTTTTATATAGAGGCAAAAGCCACAACTAGACATGAGACAACAAATGAAAATGGTAAATGAAATAAACACTGATACAGCTGAAAATGGAAGAGTTTACCAGCCAATAGGTGGGGAGACTCAGATCAAAGACATAACCTTCTCATGTAGAGGGAGAACGGAAGAATGGAAGAGAATTAGAAGAAAGAGAACAGAAAGGTTAGGCTGAGAACTAGGAGGACTGGACTTCAAAGACCCAAAGGCCCAGGAGAGGTTTCCAAGTGTTAAGGTCATTAATTGGCTACCTCGGTATTTTTTGCTTCATATTCTATACACTGAAAAATCTTCACCCAGACAGTTAAGATCTTATACTTTGGACCTCCATGGGTGAATCTCAGTAGGATTCTTTGCTTGTTGTGTACTGTAGCAAGTCCTGTAAGCACCCTGTACCTTTCCTTCCTCATCTAGACAACAGGGAGAATAATAGTGCCTACTTCATAGGTTACTAGGTAGATTAAACATTATTATTTTCTCATTATTTAAAAAAGAAACAACTTGTGATAGTTGGCAAAATACCCCAAGACTCAAGCTCAATATTTCTTGGCATCTGCTGATTAGAAGAAGTAACTAAACTTCTAGAAATCTACTTCCTCAATTGCCATAGGTATTATCCTTCCAACGGACTCTGATGTGTCATGGGGCATTTTAGTGAGCCTTCTTGTTCACATACATATGTCAAGAGCTGAATCATAATCTTTGGGTAGCTTCTGACTACTCAAAAATAGGAAGTTTCAACATTAAATATTGATGAGTAGATTTGCTTTTTCTCATATGTCAGTTTTTGCACACAAAAATATTTAAAATTACCTTTGATGTTAAAAAACTAATTTATTAAAATTTCCAAATCAGAAACTAGTCCTTCTCAAGCTTTTAAATTCAACTCACTAATCATATTATTGTATGTATAAATCTACCAAGTTTTAATAATCACTCTTGGGGGATCTTTAATTAATGTTTGTTCCCTTTGCCAATGTAGTTGATTAGACTCTCTCTAGTGTGTTAAACAATATTTAAAATTTTAATATATTCTATTTATCCTATTCCTTTTGTATGGGCTTCAATTGTGTGAGTAATAAACCTTCCCACATACTCATGTACTATTTATAAATCTAATAGATTAAATTTGTAAATATATTGGTAAACTTAAGTTTCCTGAATTTTCTAATATTGCTGATAAACGTCATAAGATTTCAAGCTAAAATCACAAGTTTAAATCAATAAGTCAGATACACATTTTGAATGGTATCACAAAGCTGATAAAGTTATCTTAATAAGCCAAATTCTCTTAAACGTAGTAAACATCTAAAATGCCAAATATGTATATAGTATTCTTAAACACAAAATATTAATGCTATAGTTTTGGTTCTCTTAATTTTTTTCTAAATTACAATTTTTCTTTAGATTAAAAGGAAACATAACTGTTGAATTAAGTACTGATCATCTTGATGTTTTCAATTCAACCAGTATGGCATCCTCCAGAAATGTTGGGTTACATCCCCAGGTGATATTTGGGCTTGTCTTCTAGTTCCCTGAAAAGAGGCCCGTGCCTCAGCCCCTAAGAGATTCTTATACACAACCCTGAAGGGAACACTGAACTCTCCTTATGGCCAACGCAATAACACTCTCCAAATGGGCTGGTCTCACAGCTCAACTCTATGTAATCCCATTCCTGAGTCCGCTAATGGAAGCCTGGAACCCCTCCCCAAGTCTAAACAATTACATTTTGAATTTAGTGGGTTCTAAAGATACTCATCACGTTCTCCTCTAGCTCTAGAGACTTGAGTGGTCCCTGTAGTCTTTTCTTAGCCTTCCTATGTAGGAAAGTCACAGCTCTCTATATATTAAAATAACAGACAACTGGAGAATAGATTGTGGAGGCAAAAACAGAAACGGGAGAAAGAATTAGGAAAGTATTTCAGTGGTTCAGGTGACATGTGACAGTGGCAGAGACCAGGGTGGTATCAGTGGAGATGAAGTGGATTGATCAGAATATGTTCTAGAGATAACATTAACAGGACTTGGTGATGGATAGTAGCTACTGGGAGGGAAGAAAGGAATTGGGGATAATGCCTGGATATTTGCCTGAGCAACCAGGTGGTTGGTAGTCCTGTTACCAAAATAAGAAAAACTTGAGTGGAAGGAGCTTAAAGAGAAACTTCAATAATTCTCTTTTAGGCATGTTAATGTCGAGATATCCTTTAGACAACCAAATAGCAATATCGTATTACAAATTTGAGCCTGTGGGGCTGGAGAACGAGCTCACACGATACAGAAGTCTGCTCCTTAATCGGATACTTCAGGTTTATTTCCAGGAGGAAAGATAAGGCTTGGATTATCCACTACTGGGCATATTTGCTACCAGGATCTGAGAGAAAAGATCCCACTCCCCCTTTATCATTTCTATAGAAACTAAGCAAGAACTTTATACCTATGGTAGGCATCGTTTACCTTCAAGTAAGCAAGAATAAATATTTTCATTTACAAATTTGTGAATGCATGCAGTTCCCTATCACAAGATTTGTGATCATTTGGCTTGCTTTTGAAAAATTGGACTTTACTATAAAAGATTTTAGTTCCAAATGACCTAATAGTCAAGTATCCCCTATATGTTATTGTGACGGTTAAATTTTATGTTTCAAGTTGTCTAGGCTATGGTTGGTAGCTTGGTCGAACTCTAGTCTAAGTATTGCTGTGAAGGTGTTTTGTAGATGTGATTAACATCTACCATCAGTTGTCTTTAAGTAAAGATCACTCTCCATAATGTGGGTGGGCCTCATCCAATCCATTGAAGGTCTTAAGAGCAAAAACCAAGGTTTCCTGGAGAAGAAGCAATCCTTTCTCAAGGCTGTAACATAAAAATCCTGCCTGAGTTGCCAGCTTGCCAGCTTGCCCTACAGATTTTAAACTTGTCAGGCCCCACAATCACATGAGCCAATGCCTTAAAATAAATCTGTCTCTGTACACACACATATTTAGATATATAGATAGATACATACGTATATATCCTATTGATTCTGTTTCTCTGGAGAACCCTAACTTATAGTTATTATGCACATATTTCATGTAGGTAAAAATTAATAGGACAATTACATTTAATGATCGAGAAGTATCTGTGGCCTCCCATGATTATGTGTACTACCTCTTGGTACATCAGAGGTGCTTCATAAATTTCTATTTGTGAACTGAACTTTTCTGGAGTTACTGCTTGGGTACAGAGAGAGAGAGAGAGAGAGAGATCATCTGTAACAGCTGGCCTTGCTACTGATGAAGACCAGCCTCAGCACCTCTTGGAGGATTTGCCATGTGCCACTCATTCAAGAAAAGGGCTGATGAGTTGTTCTGTATAGAAGCTGAGGAAAGAGATTTCCAAAGCCATAACTATTTGTAGAGACAATATGCCATTGATAAGAAATTATTTCAAATTGTGAAATGCATCTGTGTAAAAGAAATGCATGTGAAAACCTGCACATTCTTTTGTTAGCAAAACTGAATTCAGCTAGATTATCTTTCCCATATTATTACAAAGCAAGTTTTACATTAATTAGCAAGCTCTTCCAACAGAATGAATGAAAGGCTGCTGATTTTCTAAATCACTTGCCTACTAATACATGATTGCAATTTAATAGGACACTATAAATGTCTTATTTTTAGGACATATGTTTTGCATGCCATTATTTTCACAAAGAGCTGCTTTATTACATAAAGTGCTTTTCTTGTCCTTGACAAATTTGGATATAAGTAGTAAATAACAAATGCCTTCACTGGATCAGAGGCATAAACATAAAAGCAAAAATGATAAAATTTATTGAGGAACTCATAGAAAAATATAATCTTGACCCCAGAGTAGGCAAAGATTCTTTAAGACACAACCCCAAAAGTATTAACCATAAAACAAAAAATGATAAATTGAACTCTAATCAAAATTAAAGACTTCTGCTCACCAAAACATACCATTAAGAAAATGAAAAGGCAAGCCACGACTCTGATAATATTTAGAATACATAATCCATGACAAAGTACATGAATCCAGATGAGAAGAGAATGACTACAAATCAATAATAAAATGAGACAAATAATTTTTAAAATGACACTTGAAAATACACTTCACAAAAGATTATAGATGGCCAATAAGAACATGAAAAGATACTCAGCAGCATTAGTCATCAGAAAATGCAAATTAAAACCACAAGATACTATTATAAACCCAATAAAATAGTCAAAACAAAAAGATTAGCATTAACAAATGTTAGCTAGGGTATGGAGCAACTGGAATTCTCATATATTGCTGCTGTGTGGAGGGGTATAAAATGGTGAAATATATTTGGAAAAGAGTTTGACGCTTTCTTATAAAGTTTCCATATTCTTACTCTTAAGTGTTTCCACTCCTAGATATTTCATTTCCAGTGGAAATAAAAACATATGTCTACACAAAGACTTGTATGCAAATATTCATAAGAACTTCATTCATAGTAGCCAAAAACAGGAAATACCCAAACTTCCATCAGCAAGGGAGTGGATAACCAAATTGTAGTATATTCCTACAATGTTATATTGCTCATCAACAAATAGGAACAAACCACTGATAGTTGCAACAACATGAATGAATCTCAAATCAGCATGTTCAGGGAACAAAGGCAGGCGTGAAATAGCACATATTGCATGGCTCTATTTATTTATTTATTTATTTATTTATTATATATATATATTTTTTTTTTTTTTGAGACGGAGTCTCGCTCTGTCGCCCAGGCTGGAGTGCAGTGGCGCAATCTCGGCTCACTGCAAGCTCCGCCTCCCGGGTTCACGCCATTCTCCTGCCTCAGCCTCTCCGAGTAGCTGGGACTACAGGCGCCCACCACGACGCCCGGCTAATTTTTTGTATTTTTAGTAGAGACGGGGTTTCACCGTGGTCTCGATCTCCTGACCTCGTGATTCGCCCGCCTCGGCCTCCCAAAGTGCTGGGATTACAAGCTTGAGCCACCGCGCCCGGCCGCATGGCTCTATTTATACACATTTCTAGAACAAACAAAGCTTCTATAGTGAAAAAAGCAAACTGGTTGTAGCTGGAGTTGGTGGTGGAGGAGTCAGGGGTAGAATTTGATGAGAAAGGGACAAGGGGGAACTTTCTGGGAAGACAGAAATGTTCTATATCTTGATTGAGACCATGGGTACATACACTGTTGCTTCCACATTTTACCCATTCCAAAATCTTTACAGGACAGTCAAGATTTTAAAATATAAGTTAGTTTTTTTCAAAGGCTCCAAATAAAGCAATATCTTAAGAAATTATTGCAACTGTTCTAACACTGTGTTACTAATACTTTCTATAAAAAAGACAGGATGTAATAATAAGTTAATAGTTCATGCTGTTTCTATGGGTTCCACTAGCACAGAGAGTATAGAGGTTCAAGGTCACGTGTGGAAGAGCAAACAGCATTCCTTACTGCTCTGCTACCCCTTTCAGGAGCCTTATACTCATCCAGGTAATTTCACTGCCCCCCATGGCATCTCACACCTGTGTTCTATCGCCACAGCTGTGCAGCTCTCCACAGTCAGCTGTGGGGCTCTGTGTCCAGGTGGCCGGGTACCCCTCTGAAAATGAGATGGGTTCTGCTGCCCCCCTAGCATCTGCAGTGATTGCCTGAGGGGTCAGGTAATCTTAACCAGTCTTTCCACAGCACATGGGGGCTCTCGGTATCACATGTTCAGTCTCCTCTCCCTAGAACTGTGGCATACGTCTGTGAACTGGAATTGGAGGACAATTTGAGAATATGGAAGGAGCCATTCTTACAGTGGTTCCTCTATTCTGCCTTGTCCCAAACCTCCAATCTGATTATTACCGGACTCTGAACTGTGAAGTCTTGAAGCTCTGCCTTGTCCACCTTCAATCCTTTGACCTTGCTGTGTGAAGTTCAGCTGCTTCCTCCACAGCTTGGATATAATAGACCACCCAGCTAAGCACTCCTTGTTCCACCCTACAGATTCCAGCCCCAGATCCACGTACCAGCTCATCACCCAAACAGGCAAGCCCTTCCTTCTTCTCACTGTCCTTTCTTTCTTTCATTTTTTTGAGATGGGGTCTCACTCTGTCACTCAAGCTAGATTGCAGTGGTGCGATCATAGCTCACTGCAGCCTTGAACTCCTACCCTCAGGCAATCCTCCTACCTCAGCCTCCCAAGTAGCTGGGACTACCAGCACACGCCACCATGCCCTGCTAATTTTTAAAAATTTTGCAGAGCTGGGATCTTGCTATGTTGCCGAGGCTGGTCTCAAACTCCTGGCCTTAAGCTATCAGCCCACCTCAGCCTCCCAAAGTGCTAAGATTACAGGTGAGAGCCACTGCACCAGGCCCCAACTATCGAGTGCATCTTACTATGGATGCAATTGCTCCCAACAGAGGTAGAGAAATTATGTTTAATAAGTAGTAATACACTGATGAGAAAGCTAGACAGTTGAGAATAGTTTAAAAAACTAAAAGATTAGCAAGTTTATATTATGCCAGATTTATAAATCAGTTCTTCATATTTGTAAATGTAGTTGAAAAAATCCTACCTCACATAAAACTTTGGGAAGGCAGGTCACACTGGAATTTTGAGGCACTGAAATCATTTTTTCTCAGCTTGCTGTTTTGAGGTATATATATGAATGAAAAGTTTCTTTGAAATGCTACAGTTCAACACAGACACACTCAAACTTAGGAGATAGCAATAGATTTTCATAAATAAAGGGCTGAATTAGGAAGATGACAATCTTTTCTATTATCTGAGAAAAGCATTTTCTTTCAGATACATTTCCTGACCCTGAGCTAACTTACTATCTAAAAATAAAGTGGCCTTGTTTTGGTCTTCTACCCATCTATCCAAGTGTAGGAACCAACCTTAGCTTACAGCCAAACCCAAGTAGCACATCTTTATAGACTTAAATTTATTTTAAAAAATAATTTCTGCAAAATTAAGCATGCACCACAGTTGAAAACACTGATCTCGAAGATAAACTTAGACACTCTGAAGAAACTCTTTTGTCCCAAGCTGAAATGCAGCAGACTGAAGTTCGATTTAGAAGCCTGGAACTATAATCCATTATTTTTCACCCTAGCCGGTACACTGTTAAAATGGAAAATCTCTCTAATCAATTACAGCAGCTGAGGTGGAATATTGCATAGCTTGTAATCTCTGAAGCTTAAAATAAAATCTGTTTACAAAAATTCAGAGATACATCAAAATGACAAGGGGAATGAAAGCTCATTTTCAATTAACACCAACCAGACTTTTAGAAACCTGTAACATCCTTATTCCCCTTACTCTTACCTCTTCCGAGGTTGTCCAATTTGACCATAAACATGCCACGGAAACAGAATTGATGGAATATTTACAAAACAGATGTGTTCACGGGATGCTAATAATATATTTAAGCCCAAGACCTACCTTTCCAAAGGGACATAAATTATAAGTGACAGAATACAAAGTACAAAAGAATGCATTAAAATATATGCCACAGAGCAGACAAAATTGAGGAAGATATCGCCTAGTCCATATTTATTAAACACTCACTATGTGAAAATTCCCAGATTTCTTCCAAAGAATATTCTTTCACTCTGTCGAATTATGCACTGCTATCTGTTTAGAAAATGACTCAGAAAAAAAAGTATATTTCACTCTACCTAGAATCAACAGGAGAGGAAACAAAAATATTCAAGATAAATAATGAATGAATGATAGAATATATATATACACATATATATGCATATGTACATACACATATACATCTTAATAATGATGAAGTGTTTTTTCTCAACTTTTTTTTTTCTTTTTGAGACGAAGTCTCACTCACTCAGTCACTGAGGCTGGAGCGCAGTGGCACAATCTCGGCTTACTGCAACCTCTGCCTCCCAGGTTCAAGTGATTCTTCTGCCTCAGCCTCCCAAGTAGCTAGGACTAGAAGCACACACCACCACACCCAGCTAATTTTTGTATTTTTAGTAGAGACAGGGTTTCTCCCTGTTGGCCAGGCTGGTCTCAAACTCCTGGCCCCAAGCGATCCACCCGCCTCGGCCTCCCAAAATGCTGGAATTACAGGTATGAGCCACTGCACCGGGCTTCAACTTCTTTAGAAATGAAATATGCTTGCGTCTTCCAATGGCAAGTGCCCTCGATGAGGAACTCTGGTTTGCTAGTGGTATAGAGGTCTGATTGTTGTCAGTACTCTGTCATTCCTATTTATTTTCTTGTTTCTCTGTATGAACATACCTTTGTCATAGTAAACACATGTTTTTGACCTATAACCCTTCACCCACTACACAGCAGGAAGATGATTCTTTTGGTAACCCATCCTCGGTTTTGTTAATGCCACTAAGTCAGTGGTTCTCGATCACGAGTCAGTCTGCACCCTTAGGGACATTTGGCAATGTCTGGAGATGTCTTGGATCGACACAACTGGGGAAGTGATATTATTGGCACCTAGAGGACAGGGATTCTGCTAAATATCATACAATGCACAGGCCAGCCCCCAGGACAAAGAGTGATCCAGTTCAAAGTATCAATAGTGCTGAGATCAAGAAACTGTGCTCTAGAGTTAGGTAGGACTAGGTCTACTGTGTGATTGACTCACTGCTGAGCCATTGTATTTTTGGATCTAAGATACAAATAGATTTATTTGTATTAGATTATTCAAACTCCCCAGTTTATGGCACATATTCATCATTGGACTCTTCTCGGCCTTATTTTGTTCTACTTTTCTATTTTCTTTCCCCATTCCACCATTCTAACGTATTTGATGTATATCCTTTTATTTGTATGTGTCTTTGGGTAGCATTTGGGGATGTGTTTGTGTACATGCATGTGTACATGTGTTACACACATGGTATTGGGCTCTAGACTCACACCATTTTGGCTTTTTTCACTCAGCATTGTTTCGAAGTAAAATAATTGCTTCATTGCTGTGTGGAAATTGAGTATGCGCCTTCTAATTGCTAAAAGACACAGCAGTTTACTAATATACAACCCCCATCCCCATTGTCACAAGTGGTAGTGTTTCCAACACTCTACTCCTAAAAATGCCATGAAAAACAGCCTCGAAAATATTCCTTATGTGTCTGTGTGAGAACTTCCCTGAGACATATATCCAGAAGAGAGTTCTCAGTGCTTTCTCAGATATTACCACAATTGACCTTCAAGCAATGATGTGAGACAGGCATCATTATTTTCCAATGATGGGGAAACTAAAGCTTAGCAAGATTACATAGGTAGCCCAAGGCCACATAGCAGAGTGGGGACTGACTGTCTGTATTTTCTGAAGTTCACATCTCACTTTCTCCTTAGACACCTCCAGATGCAAAAGAGAGTGAAGCCCAGAGCAGAACTGGCACTGACAGCAGGGAGACACGGAGGGATTTGTGTTAGGCTGTGCTCACATTCTAGACCTATCTGCCCTTCCCCAGATGAGGTATTTTTCCTCTCCAGCATTTTATTACACCCCAGGATCTCTGGGACCAAATATCATAGGGACAACTGGACCCATCAGACTGATGATGAGGAGGACCTGATGGCCTGAGCCACAGGCCCAAAGGAGATGTCACAGAGAAACCAAAAACTTCTCCAGGCATGTATCTTCACTGTTCATTCTTTCATTCATTTTCACTATTAATTGATCGGCTACTATGTGTAGCATGCTTGTCAAGCAAAACCTATCATTCAAGGGATTGTGCTCCTATCTCTGTGACTCCATATTACAACCAGCTAGTGCCCTTGCTTCAATGGCTATCCAAGCCATCACACACATGATCCTTAGGGAAACCAGTGAGATGGCCATAGCCCTTAAATGCCAGAAGAGTTGGCAGCAGACGTGGGGCCAACTTCTCCCTTATGTCCATGAGACCTCACTGCACAGGAATGTGTTGGAGATCTCTTGCACCTAGGATCGTGATACATAGGTCACTAGGAAACCCTAGCAGCACCCTCCAAAGAACAGGGACATTATAATGGCTGAGGTCCCTACACTTGACTGAACACAGCTATTTGGTCCCAAACTAACATGCTAAGGGAACCAAAGGTTAAAAAGTCCTCTGCAGATGGAGGGAAGATTGTTAACCTATCGTATTTTCACATGTTTTAAAGTTGAATCATGTTTAGAGGTTTCAAAAGTGGATTTGGCTGTGTTATTTTGAACCCAAGAAGGCATAAGCGGGGGACGAAGCTAGTGGAAACATCCCTAACCCAGAAATCCAGATACCTGGGCCTGGGTCTCAGCATGATAATTGATCCACTGCGTAACTGGGAGCAGCTCAGCTTCTCTGGGTCTCACTGAATTCCCCTGGGAAAGAGGTGAAGTTTCAGATTGTTTCAATGAGCCTTAAGGGTCAGTGAACATCCCTCAAGGGCCACTCAGGATGGGAGTTGAGATGTTAGGAATGGGAGTTGCAGTACCTGCCCAATTTGACCACTTTGACCAAGTTTATATCTTGGCATTGCATGTAAGAATTCATCTTTTTACAATGAATTCTAACACAAAAGAAAGATTTTTTAAATGACTGATCACAATGACTTTAAAACTCTGCTTAGTGCTAGATATACTTTGCTTCTATGACTCATTTCATTTCTCTCAACCCCAAAGCTCTGGCTTCTCTTAACTTTCCCTTCTCCTAGAAAACCAATAAATTGAAAGAAAAAGAATGTTACAGTGGACAGGTCCAACTTCTCCATCAGGCCTGGATAATCAGCCCAGGGCCAGAGCCCAGAATGTGTTTAAAGACCTATGACAATTTACTGTCTTAAAATTTTAATCTTTTCCAATCAGAAAAAAGAATAATAATGTGTACATAATAATGAATCCAGCTCTGCTTACATTTGTCTTTATGCCATAACAGTCATAAAATATAACTATTATTTTTGGTGAAGGATGGACCCATGGAGGCAAAAGTACTTTCAGCCCATGAAGGCATCATCGGTTCTAATAGCAGGAAATATGTGGTGTTTGGAGACAGCACAGATCTGGGTTCAGATTCCTGCTTTTAACATAGCTGCATGTGATTTATCTCTGTGTCTCTGTCTCCTGGTCTACTCAACAGGGACACAGATTCCTCCAGGACTTTCTGGGAGGCTTAAGTGAGCATGCACATGATATTCTGGCCCAGCAGGTGCTAAACTAATAGAGGTCTCTCCTCTCCCCTCCTTTTCACACAAACCCCCAGCCAGGTGGCATGGACAAACACTTTAGGGGGCACTTAGCCAACATTTGCTCCCTGGCTTGGACTTGAAACCTCTAAAACTTCCTGCCAAGTCATTCAGCTCTGCTTTGTTCTCTCCATACTAGGAATTAAACAGAACTCATGTAATGGTCTTATAATTACCTCCTGCTTCTGTAGAGAAAAATCCCAATTTTGACTGAAATAAACTGAGGTAAATGAAACAGCCACAGCCTGGGCCTCATCCTTTGTCATCTGTATCTCCAAGAACTGAGAAGCAGCAAGACCTGATGACAGAAATAGCATTGACAGAACATATGGCTTGGTTGACATAAAAGATCTGTCCCAAGAAAGACGTAAATAAATCTAGTTTTCATAAATTGGATGATGTTTATCTTTTAAAAACACACACCAACTTTTACATTTAAATATGATTATTTGGACACTTAGGTTGCTTCCGTATCTTGGCTATTGTGAACAGTGGTTCAATGTACAGATATCTCTTTGACATACGAATTTCATTCCCTTTGGATATATACCCAGAAGTGGGATTATTGGATCATATGGTACTTCTATTTTTAGTTTTTTGAGGAACCTCCATATTGTTTTCCATAATGCAAAAAGAAGGGTATTCTGCCATTTGCAACAACATGGATGAACCTGGAAGATATTACGCTACGTGAAATAAGCCAGACACAGAAAGACACCACAAGATGTCCCTTATGTATGGAATCTAGATAGGTCAAGCTCATAAAAGTAGAGAGTAGAATGGAAATTTCCAGGAGCTGAGATGGGGTTGAGTAGGCAAGGAAATGGGGAGAGGTTGGTGAAAGGATACATAATTTCAGTTAGACAGGAGGAATAGGTTTTAGTAATCTACTGTATGGCACGGTGACTATAGTTAATAACAATGTATTATATATTTCAAAATCGCTAAAAGAGTAGATTTTTAAAGTTCTCACCACGAAATAAGTATGTGAGGTGATGGATATGTTAGCTGGATTTAATCGTTCCACAATATATACATATACATAACATCACATTGTACCCCATAGATATGTACATAATTAGTATTTGTCCATTAAAATATGATTATGTGCTGTTTTAATTAAAAAGAATAAAACATTAGCAAAACCACTTCATGTTAAGAGCATACTAAAAATAAAACAGAACTGACATGATGCTTTAAAGGTATGAACATAATATAAAGAACTCTGTGTCTCAAAGTGAACTAGAATCTACCTTAGAAACTGTGGGGAATATGTGTGCATATTTGTGTGTGCATAGACAGGAAGACATTTTTATATATTATGTATGTATATAATATACAAAAAATCAGAATAAATAAAGAACAGAACAATAATGTACATAACATATACACATATGTAATCTTGGGTCTTGGGTAGCTGACCTTTCTGGGCAGGTCCTGCGAACGTCTGGCACACAAACTTAGGCTTCCAGTGCCAACCTTCCAATGACCTAGCCCTCGTCTCGGCTTCTGTCATGCTATATCATAATGTGAAAGCTCACAAAGGGCAGGGGGTCCAACACATACACAGCGAAAAGCCCTGACTTTAGCGCTCCTTTCTGTGGAACCCTGGAATTACGAGGTGCCCGTGCTTCTCATCTCAAGTCGATCCTGAACTCATAAGTCCACCCTTTCCCTAATACTCTTTCCCTTTACTTCATAACATATAATTTATCTAAAATCCTAATGGGTGACCCAGAGACAGTCAAAGGAACCACCTGCGTGACAGCTGTAAGCTGTATATTGGTAGTGATCATTGCTGGGTGGTAGGTCTATAGGTAATGGCTAATTTTTCCTTCCTATTTTTCTGACTTTCCAAATTTTCTACCTTATCCTTAGAATGCAGAAGCTGGGAGGGGGGATAGTTATTATCTAAAATGAACTTGAGACCACCCAAATAGGAGCCCTTCAAAAGAAACTAATCTACTTGGTGATTTGGTCCAGAACTAACCACTGGTTCCTTTAGAGATGTAATCTACGAGACACTGATTGTAAAGGAAATCTAATCTCTGTTCTCAATTTATCACCCTAAAAGTTGCTAAAGGAGAAACTAGTCCATGTCTCTTTAGTTTAGAGAATGACAGTCTCCGCTACGAAGGAGAATTTCTTGGAAAACATCTTGTTGCTTCTTGACAAGGTTCTTTTCCCTCCAGGACTTTCAGGGAAGCTATTCTTGTGAGAAATAATAAATCAAGCTAAATAAAATATGGCCTAAAAAAAGATTTACACTTCCATTTACAAGAATGGGTAGTGGCAGTAGATGGATCAAAGTCGCCTCATTTAATTCATGGTCCTAACAAGGGTGGTTATCTGGGTTTCCAGCCTATGAGAAATAAAAGATGTGAAATGGGAAAGGGATGGAAAGAGAAGGTTTGAAGAAGCGGACTGCAAGGCTGGCAGCAGTGAGCAGACAAAAATTCCTGCCTGATTCAGAGGGTAATACTCTTGATGATGTCTCAAGAGATACTTAAAAAGTAGATATAAACAAAATTTGTGGGGTACTATCAGATCAGACTAAAATCAAAAGTTGAATTTTCTGGTTGTGTTTTATGAGCAGTGCCTGGCACACAGTTGGCACTTTACAGATGTTTGTAAAGCATAAATATCACACAGCCCTAACAAGGGATAAAGTGAAATGGCCACACAGGCATGGCTGTGCCAGTAGAAATTGAGTTTTTTCTTTTTGGAACGCAATTTAGAAAAATGCCCATAGCTTTGGATTCAGTAAATTTTAGGAATCTGATCTAAGGAAATAATCTTAAAGTAAAAAAAAAAAGCCTTATGTAAAAATATTTTCAATTGATTGGCTATTAGCAGTAACACTGGAAACAAGTCAAATTTCCAACAAAGAAGAATAGTTAAATAAGCTTAGTGGAATAGTACATAACAGATAATATATATTCAGGGTAACCTATAAAAGTATTTTTAATGCTTTAAAATGCTTAAATTTTTCTATCCATCTATTATGTGTATATATATGTGTGTAAAAAAGCATATATAGTATGATTATAATTTAATCATTGAAAGAGTAAGCATTATTTCCTATACTAACTGTACTACAGGGTAATCAAATAATTGTTAAAAGAAAGTTTCTCTTTATAGAAGTATTCTAGCTGGTAAATGAAGATTGAATTAATGAAGTAGAGTAACACTAAATTAATTATCATTGCTGAATAACAAATTACCCCCAAACATAGAAGCTTAAAACAACACACTTTCCATGGGTCAAGAATTCAGCAGTGGCTGAGCTAGGAGTTTCGGCTCAGGATGGTTCAGGAGCTGTAATCAAGATGCCAGCTGGGGCTGCAGCTACCTGAAGGTTTGACTTCCAACCTCATTCATACAGCTACTGGCAGGAGGCCTCAGTTCTTCTCCCTGTAGTCCTCATGGCTTGGCTGCTGGCTTTGCCCAGGGCAAGTGGCCAAGAGAGAGAGGAGCAGAAGCTATGCTGCCTTTTATGACCTACCCTCACAAGTGATATAACAGCATTTCTGTTATAGTCTATTGGGCATGCAGACCAACCCTGAAACAGTGCAGGAGGACATTACTTGAAACCGTGAATCTCAGGAGCCAGGGAGCACTGGGGGTCTCTTCAAGGCTGGCTACTGCAAACACCATTTATCAACCCTCAATGAATTAATTGATCTACACTATAATCATCAATAGCTACTGACATCACAACAAGAGAGACACAGGCATGAAGTGCCACTGATGGAAGTAACAATAGCAGCTATGAAGTAGTCCTGTGAAAAAAATTGAACTTGAACCTGATTAAGTCTCTGGTTCTACATACTAATGTACAAGAACTCAAGGGGACAAAGGAAAATATTAACCAATACCATGTAAATGCAGCTTCCATGTGAGTGCAATACCGTGTAAATGCAAGTCCAGACTGTGAACAGTTTTATAAGACAAAAAACTAATTTCTTGATAAAAAAAATTGCAAGGGATAAATGAGAGAGAGAGAGAGAGAGAAAGAAACCCTACAGATTGAAAGAGACTAAAGGACATATTTCAATAATTGTAACATTTAAACATTATTTCAATCCTAATCC
The DNA here is from genome assembly GCF_009828535.3 of Hylobates moloch. Lineage (NCBI taxonomy): Eukaryota > Metazoa > Chordata > Mammalia > Primates > Hylobatidae > Hylobates > Hylobates moloch. Next base: position 8,477,188 of record NW_026652282.1, on the reverse strand, counting down.
AAATAACTAAATTTTGAAAAACATGACTAAGCATATGAATAGAAGGGAGAAACTTTAAAGCATACAAAATCAAAATACAACATTCTGTAATCATTCATTGTAAGGGGAAGAATAATTCTACACGTATAATATCTTAAGAAAATATTATAGTAAGAATGTTTCTATGTTTCCTCGTTCATTTATCCATGCAGTTAATAAATGCTTACTGAGTACCCAATGTGACTAAGGCATGCAGTAAGTATCCTGGCAAATATGGAAAAGGCTATGTAATACCTGATACCCAGTGTTCAAGAAGGCAGATAAGTACAAGCTGCATTTTTGAAAGTTGGTATTAAAAAATGATTCAGCCTCAGTAACCTGAAATGTGACTTGGGCAGAAGACATCAAACAAATTTTCAAGCCTGGGCCCAGTGGCTCGTGCCTGTAATCCCAGCACTTTGGGAGGCCGAGGCAGCCAGACTGCTTGAGGCCAGGAGTTCAAGACCAGCCTGGCCAACATGGCAAAACCCCATCCCTACTAAAAATACAAA
>NW_026652282.1:8418885-8473770 GCF_009828535.3 Hylobates moloch | reverse complement strand
CTGCCTCAGCCTCCCAAGTAGCTGGGACTACAGGCGCCCGCCACCAAGCTTGGCTAATTTTTTTGTATTTTTAGTAGAGACGAGGTTTCACCATGTTAGCCAGGATGGTCTCGATCTCCTGACCTCATGATCCGCCCATCTCAGCCTCCCAAAGTGCTGGGATTACAGGCGTGAGCCACTGCACCCGGCCACATCAACTTTTGAAGTTATATTTAAGAAATGCCTTTAGGGGAAGAAAATAATTGTTCATTATTAGAAAATGAATTAACTGTAAACTCAAGGTATGTGCCTATATAAATGTCTGTGCTCACTTCATTGGAGACATTTCAACAAGTTGAGTCTTAAAAGGAAAATCTTTTTCCTTTTCCTGGCCATAAGTAATTACTGATTCAACTTTTTAAGCAATTCAGAGCTCACTGCAGGTGCGCCAGATTCAAATAAGCATTGCATAAACCAAATGTAGATAAAAGCTACCACGAACCTGAGTACTACTCCGGATGAGACACCAAAACCCACGTCTAACTTAGCAACTAAGTGCACAGTATTGATTCTCATTGGTCAGTGTATGCATAAGTCACTTTGATGAAATCATCTACAGATTTTTAAAAAATCCTTGTAGCCCTTGTTCACAACCAGTGATCTTTGGAAGTTAAGGTCTGCTGAGGTGAGTTACAAGGCAGGTGCTATATTCAATGCTGGTATGGTACTGATACCATTTCTACGAAGTTAGAACTTTCTTAAACATCTGAAGATAGGGGAGGCACGTGAGACTAAAATAAGGATTAGAGGAGTGACTGCAGAGACTGTCAGTTGGTAATGAGGGAGGAGGAGGAGAAACTGGTGTTGGCCCCAGATGAGACCACAATGCAGCAACAAGACAGCACAGAACTGCAGGAACTTCTAGGAACCACTGTCTGGTCCTGCTGCCAAGTGAGGCAAAACCAAAGAGGGATTTAACAAAAAAAGGCCCAAAGGAAAAACAAAATGAAACCTAAAGTTATGAGTCAAAAGGTTACCCCACTGTTACCCTGCATTAAAGAGGACAAGGCCAGAGTGAAAACTCTCTCTCCTGGTTCTTTCAAACAAGACAGGCTTTATTTAGATCACCAAAAATAACATTTTACAGAAAGGGAACCATAACATTACACAACAAAGTATAGCTGTAAAATCTCAAATAAGAAAGGCAATGCTTTCTTTAGATCACCAAAAATAATGTTTCACAGAGAGGGAACCGTTAGAAGCAAATGCATAGCTGCAAATTTTCTTTTGCCATCAATATCGATTCCCTCTAAAATACTTTGAGACTACTTTGTGGTTTCCAAGTACAAACTAAACCTTTTTGGACAGAGTTGCTCGGCTTCATCAAAAAAATAAAACCAATTTGCAAAAAATATTTGTTTAATGCTAACAAATAAAGAGACAATGTGGTTCTTGCTAACTAACTGCAGTGTCTACTGAAATGGCCTAACCTATTTCACGAATATTTCACTGCGAACATAGTTGCTTTTTCCTTGCCATCACAGATGGCCTGCAAAGTAACAAGCGTCATGTCAGAGCACTTTCAGGCACCCAGGGAATCATTCCTAACAGAATAACTGCAGTATGTGGGCAACTCAAACAACAGAGCCCCAAGGTGGGCATTGTGTTTGTGCTGTGGGTAAAGACCCACCACCTTGTTAGTTGTTCACCTGGAACCCAGAGCGCCAAACTAGACAGAGCAGTTGCTCTTACAGAACCATCAACATTTTAATAAATTGCCCGGGGGTTCTTGGTGCTGTAATGTGCCTCACAGGCAGCGACGTAAGCCGACTCTGGGAAGAAGTCATCACGGTATTCTGCTAAAAACCTGGAAAAAAAAAATAGCCCCAATGAGCACCATACTAAGGACTAAATACCATCAAGCAAAATATTGACTTTCAACCTACTAAGATTTCAACTGTTTTTTGGTATTAGGAAGAAAAAAATGACTATAATTTTGATCTCTCTATATTGATTATTTTCACTGCACTTATCCAGCTTCTATGTGAATTACTACTTATCTGAATGCCTTCACCATCATCAGGTGTACAAATGGAAACAGAACCTACACTCCACCAGGTGGCAGTCTGGTTATATAAACACTTCTGTTGGGGGGGTGGGGGAAGCCCATGAATGTTTCTACATTTTTCTGTTGTTCAAACAAACTATTAAAAACAACAGATTATAGGCTGGGCGCGGTGGTTCACGCCTGTAATCCCAGCACTTTGGGAAGCCGAGGCAGGTGGTCACGAGGTCAGGAGATTGAGAACATCCTGGATAACACGGTGAAACCCTGTCTCTACTAAAAACAGAAAAAATTAGCTGGGCGTGGTGGCGGGCGCCTGTAGTCCCAGCTACTCGGGAGGCTGAGGCAGGAGCATGGCGTGAACCCGGGAGGCGGAGCTTGCAGTGAGCCGAGATCACGCCACTGCACTCCAGCCTGGGCGACAGAGTGAGACTCCATCTCAAAAAATAAATAAATAAATAAAATAAAAAATAAAAAACGATTATAAACAATAAATCTTACTTCAGAAATGTACATCATTTATATGAGCAAAGTCACACCAAAATTGAACAGAACAACTAGTAATGGCATTTGGTGTCCTAATTTGCCATGCCAAAACATGTTACAGTTCTATCTAACAGTACCAAGACGCAGAAAAGACTCCTCTGTATGAAGACGGATGTTAAAAATGTGCTGGTCATTCAAGAATCTGCAATATACATATGATATCTTGACTCAAACTTCAACTGATTTTGCCATGGAGGGCTAAGACATTCTCACAGTGCAATATTCACTAATAAGCACATTAGCCTTATGCTTGCTTCCCAGTGACTCCCACCTGCCCAAATTCCTAAAAATGTGCAAATCTTCTTTAGTAATAATTGAGTCTAAACTCATTGGATAGCTAACTCTTTTTCTTCTATGAGTGTACTCTTTTTATGATCATTATTGAGTCCACTGATTCTGGTTGATATCTTCCAATACATTTTTAAAACCTCTTACTAGGTTTATTAATAAGTCCTCCTAAGTTACTTCCTAAAATTCTAATTTCTATTTTGTATTAGGCATGCATCAAAATTAGCAGGATTTCCTATGCTATCCTGCAGCTGACTCTTCATATTTTCTTGGCACTATTTGATTTCAGTTTACAAAATTTTATGCCAAACAGAGTTGTGGGTTTTGTTGAGGAAGAGGCTGGGAGGGAAGAGGGTCTTTTGGAAACTTGTTTCCAAGAAAATGTTGTGAAGTCTAATTCCACTCATGGACACTTTATTCAAAATGCCTACATGAAAGGATCTCTTAAAACCACAAGACGATTTCCCCGGCTGGGATACTCTCCACTCTGTGGTAAATCCTACTTGATGAGTCAGGGTGGGGCCTGGATACAAGGAAGAGATGCTCCTTAAAGAGAAGGAAGAAACAAAGTCAGGTAGCTAGGATGAGCTGCGTGAGGCAGGGGGACGACTAGCCTTGAAGGCCAAGGAAAGAAAGTGGTCCATAGACATCATCTGGAAGGGAGAGGACACAGCAGAGCCTCAAGTCAAATGATCCTATTAGATAAAAAAAATAACTGGCTTTGTCAGCTGCAGGAAACAATACCTTGGTCTGAATTCATACATGACAACACAGACGAGGGGTCTTTTTTCTTAATTCTAAAGTAAACACCAAAATCCAACCTATAAATGCTACTATTTAAGTTAGTTTATGTACATGCAACAAAGGAAAGTCCAATGCTTGAGGTGCTGTTGAACAAAAAAATGTAAAACTAAATTATCATCAATCTCAATCACTTCTACTTTAGAGAATTTATTTTCTATTCATAAGGGGTTTTTTTTTAATTAAATTCTTCTAGTGAGACAAAAAAACTTCACCTCTGTACAATGAATGCCCCTAACTCAGAAACCAGAGAAATTATGGAAAAAAGAAATACCAAAAAAACCCACTCCTAATTCCCATTATGGTTAGAAGCAACCATACTTAGGTAATACTTCTACTATTTAAAATACCACAGAGCTGACATCCCCATGTGCTAAAGACAAGTTCAGAAAAGCCACATATATGGCAACAGATGTAAGTTTTGACAAAGTAATAAAAATACCTCAAAAAGAGATCAAAGTGCTTCAATAAAGCCTTCAGATTCTTCTCAGAAAAGGACATCTTTCCAAGGATTTCTGGAAGTTTCACTGCATTAAAAATAAAAGCAAAACCATTTACAATTAGCAGAATCTGACAATGCATAGGATTCACTCAGGGAAGGTCTGGGCCCCTCCTTATCTCTACTGGAACTGAAATTAACATCCACATTATCAAACAAAACCCCATACTCTTACTGAACAAAGACAGAGTAGCAGTACAAATATTACAAACATAATTTTTATGAAATTTAAGATTCATTCAGTGCCTTTTCTTCGATATGTTACCTTCAATTTTTCTTGGATCCCCAAATTTCTTAGTTAGATAATTATAGCCCAAACCACAAGGTGTACAGAAAGCTAACAAGAGAATGCAAAATGAAAAATGGAAAGAAGAAAGCAGGAACCAGGATTCTTACCAAACAATCGCAGCAAATGTTGTGCCCCGTAAATGTAAGAGGGTGGAGGCGGCTGGTCACCTGGGGGGTAATTGTCAGGCACAAGCTTCCAGGAGAGGACCTGGAAAAAGCACGAATTGAATGCTTTTGTTATTCTTAATGGAGACACTTCCAACTACCTAACAATTATGACAGTAAATTGTACATAGAGGGGAAAAAATAAGTGATTGGATCAAAATAAACACAAGCTTACAAAAAACAAAGACGAAAGGCAAAAACACTTAAAATAGATTTAAAAAGTCTTTAATTTCTTAACTTGCAACAGTTATTCTCTATAAATAACTGTAACTGTTTAGGTTCTTTAGTCCCTTTCTCTTTATTGAAAATCCTGCTGCATGGCCAGGCGCAGTGGCTCACACCTGTAATCCCAGCACTTTGGGAGGCCGAGGTGGGTGGATCAACTGAGGTCAGGAGTTTGAGACCAGCTTGGCCAACATGTTGAAACCCCATCTCTACTAAAAATACAAAAAATTAGCCAGGTGTGGTGGTGGACGCCTGTAATCCCAGCTACTTGGGAGGCTGAGGCAGGAGAGTCACCTGAACCGAGGGGAGGCAGAGGTTACAGTGAACTGAGGTTGTGCCACTGCACTCCAGCCTGGGCGACAAGAGTGAAACTCCGGCCCCCCTTCCCCCCTACCCAGAAAAAAGAAAATCCTGCTGCACTAGAGAAAGAATGAAGCATTAAAAAGTGATCCATAGATGTTCTGAATAATATTACTGTTGTTTCAAGATTCCTTAATTTCTTGCTGTTAGATTCATTATGGAAACGAATTTGAATCTTTTAACCCCTTGGATCAACTGAAATAGACTTCAAACCTGATAACTGATTTGTCTTCATTCTGAATTTCAGAACTGTGGGTGGACTTGGGGCTTTTGTTAAAGGGAGAGTTGCATTTCAAAACTCTCTGATGAATTTCCGTAAAAGTACTTCAGCAAATTATAGAACCAGAGCCTACTCTACTGAGCTGCTACTTTGGCTTTTGGGACATCATATTCAATATGGAAACAGTGAGACTGGAGGAAGTCCACTAGCAGACAAAGCAGAAAGATGCCCCCACAAACTCAGAAATGCTGATATAGTCAGTTTAACAACATGAAACTGCCAGAAGCTAATAAGCACCAACGTGGCCCTGAAGGATCCAGAACAAAGGCCTAGCTTCACCTTGGCCCCTGCCTAGACAGGCCTAAACTCTCGCCTAGGTCTCCACCCTCAGCAACCCACTTCTGCACTGTGGAGCACTGAGGGAAGGGATCGTTCCAGCATCTTTACAGCATCCCCAGCACCTGCCCAGTGCACACAGCTGAAGCTGACTCAAAGGAAACATACGGGACTTTGCAATCTCAGAGGCATGAACAGCACTTGGCATGTACAAAAGCAGGTCATCTGGCTCTATCTCACTCACTCAATTCTGTGTTTCAAGGCAGTTCATAATCTTTTATTTATGAAGACACATTTTCCAGGGAAAAACGGTAGGTTTCTAGTCGGGGGATTCCCAATGGGGTATGCATGGGAACCACTGATGGATCGTTATTGGCATGTGCTGGCCCAGACCAGCCCCTAGTACTGTGGAGCACCGATTGGAACTGAGAGAAAGAGCCCTGGTCAAAAAACACGGTGGTAGAGGTACGTAAGAAGGTGGGAATCCACAAAGGTCTCATGAGTCCTTGTGAGAGCCACCTGAACCCCAACCATTTCCCAGAAAGCACTTTTAAACTATAAGCTGCAGCTGTACCTATAACCACTAGATGGCGCATTCGCACTGCAGACCAGAGTGGGAATAGCCCTTACTTGACAACTCAGATGCCCCTTAAATTCACGATTTCCCTTCAATAATAAAATTCGTAGTGCATTCTTATCTGAAAAATGGGCGTGTCAGGGACTGCTTGAACTAGGGATTTCCTAACCTACCCTCAACAATCATCATAACACAAATTAGGCTTTCTAGATTCTTTATGGGGTCAGCCAACCGTAGCCCCTGGGCCAAAGCCAGCCCGATGCTCCTATGTTCACAATGGTTGGGGGAAAAAATCATATGAATAATATTTTGTGATATGTGAAAATCACATGACATTAAATTCTCAGTGGCCATGAATGAATTGAGGGGGCAGCACAGAGTCACACCCCTTTGTTTATGGCTTTCCTGCTGGAACAGCAGAGTTGAGCAGTCTCTCAAGAGAACTTAGGGAACACACTACTGAACATAGTCATCATCTAGAAGAAAGTTCTGTGACCTCTCTTCCCATCATCAAGTGCTCTTTGCCTAGGCTGGGCACAGTGGCTCATGCCTGTAATCCCAGCACTTTGGGAGGCAGAGGCAGGAGGATCACTTGAGCTCAGGAGTTGGTGACCAGTCTGGGCAACATGGCAAAACTTAGTCTCTACAAAAAAATGCAAAAATTAGCCAGGCCATAGTGGCATGAGCCTGTAGTTCCAGCTACTTGGGAGGCTGAGGTGGGAGGATCGATCGCCTGAGCCCAGGAGGCAGAGGCTGCAGTGAGCTAACATCCTGCCACTGCACTGCAGCCTGGGTGATAGCGTGAGAGTGAGACCCTGTGTCAAGAAAAGAAAAAAATGTTCTTTGCCTAGCAAAGCCATTTTCCCCTGTGCAACTCCTACTCACCTTAAAAAAAAAAAAAAAGGAAATCTCACCTCCTAGGAGACATTCACAGAATATGCTGATAAACTGAGACGTCTTCAGAATCCCTGACAAACTCACCACCTACAGATCACCTAATGGGCCTTAAAAATAGTTTTAAAATGAAAAGTTTTCCCATCTATCAAGTGGAAATCTGGTGGCAAGGCTGATCTCGAGAATTCCAAGTAATCCGGTTCAAGTGTCTGGCGCAGTGGTGGCCTAGAGCCCATCCCTGAAGGGACGGCTATTGGTATTACCGTTACTGATGGAGGGGAATCAGGTATTTAAAGTAGGAGTCAGCAAACTACAGCCTGCTGGTCACATCCCACCCAACTACTGCCTGTTTCTATATTGCCCACAAGCTAAGAGTGGATGTTATATTTTTAAATGATTGAAAAACAAAAAAAAATTTTCAAACACATGAAAATTAAATGCTAGTCAAATTTCAGTGTCCATAAATCAAGTTTTATTGGAATATAGCACACTCATTTTATTTACATACTATCTGTGGCTACTTTTGGAGTTAAGTAGCCTTGACAGGCACCATATGGCCCACAAAGCCTAAAGTATTTACCCTCTGGACCTCTGTGGAAAAAGTGTGTTGACATCTGTTCTATAAAGTAAAAATACTGGTATTTCAATAATTGCACTTATTTAAAAGATGATTGTCAGTGTAGGGCTGGAATCCTAACAATTTTCTCACTTTAGAAACCAAAACCCACAGTGTTAAGCATAATCTTACGTACAATTTTGATTAATGTTTACAGTAATAGCAACATGATGCTTCAAGAACCTTGACTTCCACCTATAGAATCGAAGCAATCACAAATGAAGGAACCATTGGGAACAAACATCAAACATTCTTTACCTCGTTTATTTCATTAGTTCTTCTCCCTTCAAAGCCAGCAAACACAGCACTCCCTTCCTTGCTAGGAGTCAGAGGAATAGGTGAAGATGATCTGCTATGCACAGGTGTCTCTTCCAAAGAAAAAGATGAAATTATTCACACAGCAACTGAATTAAAGACTGCCTCAAGACTGTTAAAAACTGCAGAATATAAATCTAAACTTGGTTCTCAGAAGTTACCAACCTTTAACGATAAGACTTTCCTTTTATAACAGGTAGCACCTGAATTTTATTTGGTTAAAAAAATAAGGAATAAAGCACTGACACATGCTACAAAGTGGATGAACCTTAAAAGACTGCTTAGTGAATGGAGCCAATCACAAAGGGCCACATACTATGTTTCCATTTATATGAAATACCCAGGGTAGGCAAATCCAGAGAGACCAAAAGCAGCTTAGTGGTTGCCAGGAGCTTGCAGAAGGGGAAGCGGGGAGTGACTGCTACTGGGTATGGGGTTTCTTTTTGGGGGTGCTGAAAATGTTCTGGAATTGACTGTGCAGATGGCCGCACAACTCTGTGAATACACTAAAAACTACTAGATTGAACTGCATATGTGGATGTGTCAATAAAGTTAAGTGTCACTGAATTATTCACTTTACAATGGTTAATTTTATATGTGAATTTCACATCAATAAATACAAATAAAAAATAAAAAATACAAAGAGAAACAGAAAAAGATAGCACTTTATTTTGTAGCACCTTTTTAAAAACAGTCTTTTTAAAAATTTTCCCAGCTGACCCTTTTCAATCTTCAATCAACCAATCTTTATTAACCACTTACATACAGATGATTCCATTTATATGAAATGCCCCAAACTGGCAAATCTATAGAGACAAATAGATTAATGGTTGTCAGGGGACATAGGGAGAGGCAAATGAGTAACTGCTAGTCGATGTGGGGTTTCTTTTTTGGAGTGGTGAAAATGTCTGAAACTGATTTCAGTGATGGTTGCCCAACTCTTTAATTTTGCCCAACTAAAACTATTTTGTTAGTTATCTATAAGACAGGGTGGTCTCTTTGTGTCGCCCAGGCTCGACTGCAGTGGCCCAATGAGAGCTCACTGCAGTCTTGGACTCTGGGCCTCAAGCGATCCTCCAGCTTCAGCCTCAGCCACAGCCACAGCCACAGCTCAGCCTCCCAAGTAGCTGGGACTATAGGTGCACATCATCACACCTGGCTAATTTTTTCTTTAAGAGATGGGGTTTCACTATAGTGCCCAGGCTGATCTTGAACTCCTGGCCTCAAGTGATCCTCCTGCCCCAGTCTCACAGGCATGAACCACTGTGTCTGGAGACACTAAAAACTTTAAATGTGTGAATTTTAAGGTATGTGGATTATATCTCAATCAAACTGTTTTTAAAAAGCACCTGATTTTGTTTTAGCACTTGTTTATTCAAAGGGCTTCTCTTAAAGGTATGTCTTCTTCAACTCTGCCCTTCTGAGCCTTCCCAATCTTCAAAGAATCAGCAAATACTTTCATGCACCTGGAACTATGCCCCCAACACTGAGCTGTGATGGGGTGACACAATCAACAAGTCAGCCCTTTCTCTCAGGAGCTTATGATGTGGCAGGGACAGGATGTACACAAGGAAACGGGCACCTGAACACAAAATGGCACTGGGATGACAGTTTTGGGAGTTCCAACAGAATAATGCTTAGAAGGACCCCTGAAGGAGTCAGCACAGCAGGAGAGGCTGAGGGAAGAACAGGGCACAGGTCATACACAAGATACGCCTACTGGGGCATGGGGATTCGACTCCAGGTAGTTTTACCCTGACCTTAGCTTTGGAGGTGTTTTTGATATTTATGAGGGGTGTCTTAGATTTCACAGCCTGCGAGCAGCTGAGCTCTGTGAAAGGAAGGCCACCAGGCTTCCATCTCTGGAGTTGGGTGCTTGGCGCCTGCTGGTGTAGCTCTGTTTCTGCCTCCACACAGTGTGCCGGTGGACAGGCATGCAAGCTGCCTCCCCTACTGCTGACTTCCTAACTCACTGAGCCTGCGAAGCACCAGGTGACACCGTCGGCCCTGCTGCCATCAACTTTCCATTCCACACGTTTTTGGCATTCAAGGGTGGAAGGATATAAGCACAGAGCACCCTGTATTTGTGAATGAGGTCTTCAACGTAAAGTGAATACTACTAGTAAGAGGGCTTCATTAGCATAGGTTAAACAACCAGATTGTAATTAATTTGGGGAAAATTCCTGGTTAGTGTATGATAGCTAATGTTAGTTTCTACGGTAATTGTACCTGATTCATGGCACCTGTTTTAGCAGTTTTTCAAAGTTTAAAATGATTAATTAGCAGTGGCTTACTTCTAAGTTTTATATTACAGCAAATCAACCTGTGTGTATTTTGGAAAAAAAGAAAGTAAACTCTTGTCTAATTTATTTTGCCCATTGAAACATTCCAGCTGAAAATCAAGGTGAGCAGATCTGATGAAGTTTGAGTTGGGCTAAGAGGAGGTGAGAAGAGATTATGGAAATCTGAGAATTCTTACTTTGATATTTTAGGACAGACCTTTGCAAATTAAACTTTAGAATGGAGAGACTACAGAGACAGAGTACAAAGAAAACAAAAAGCTAAACAACCCATTAGAATTGCTCATTTTGAATGCTTCGTTAGGCCTAGCTACACAATATATAGAATTCTGATAACTCAATTTGCTCACAAGTGGTAGAGTGATGGCAAAAAAAAGAAAGGCTGAGGGAACAGCCCAGTCCTGCCTCCAACACAGCCGCACTGCAATCTGTGCCGGGTGCTTCAACTTTCTACAGCTCCAGAAAGCAGGCAGCGTAAGAGCACTTTGGACATGGGAATCACACGCACTGTACACACACACATGTAACCTCAGCACCATGCCTGGCACTGACTAAACACAAGGTACACGCTGGCTCTCCCCGGCCTGGGGCACCCGAGAATGAACCTACTCTTTTCCAGGTGCAGGAAGAGCTTGGGCATGCTGGCAGACGTGTCCTGCTGCCGGCGCTTGGGCTGAGGTGAAGCGCTGCTCTCAGAAAGCCTGTCACAGTTGGCACTGTGGCGCGTGGACCGCCTCAGAGACTGCAATGCTTCTGGCTCAGCTTTGCGCCTTTTGGGGGTGGCTGGTTCACCAGTGGTCGGCTGACTCTCTGTGGACTGTGGCGTGGATGGATTCAACAAAGGCGGGCTGGGAGAGAGTTCCTCCTGGCTCCTAGGGAAGATGGAGAACGTCACACACAGCTCAAAGGGCCTTTCCAGAACATGGAGTGCTTCTGAAGACACGAAACGCTCTCTCTACTCCAGGAGGGCCGTAAATATGTACCTAAGCGACTTGGACCCTCTCCATACCTCTGCAAGGCACGCTGGCATTAAAGATTGTGATGCCCCTGTTATATGTGTCTTAGAGCAGTGGGTCTCAAGTGGGAGCAGTGTTGCCCTGACAGGGAACAGATGGCAATGTCTGGAGACATTTTTGGTTGCTGCAACTGAGGAAAGAGGTGCTATCGGCATCTAGTGGAGGAAGGCCACTAATGCTGCTAAACATCCTATATTGCACAGGCAGCTCCACAACAAAGAAACATCTGATTCAAAACATCAATAGGGCCGAGGCTGAGAAACGCTGGTCTAAAGAACAAGAATACCCTACCACCTCATTGAAACGTAACTACTGGCAGGACTAGGAAAAGCATCGGGGTTGCTGTGTGAAAACACACAGCCCACCCCGGAGGAGTCTCAAGGTTTGAAGTAGGCCCTGGGCACTTTGACACAGGTCCCCAGTGAGTCCTGCAGGCCTCTCACCTGGGGTGAAACTGACATGGGGAAAGGGAAAGGAGAGAGAAGCTACCAAAGGAAGGATGGCTGAGAGATGGTGGCCAGGTGGAAAGAGAAGCTGGGGAGCCAACAGCCATGAAGCAGAGGGAGAAAGGGAGGGCAGGGCAAGGTGGCCGAGGCAAAGGGCAGCACGCTGCAAGTGGAAGGTTATCAGTTCACCTGCAGGCAAAGTTTTGCAGCACAGCAGTAGATGAAGGCAGACGATAAGTGGTTAACAGAGGAGACAGATGAGTGGAAATCATGAGAACAGGCCACTCTCTTAGGAAGAGAGGGAAGAGGGAGCGAGCACAATACCTTATAGAGATTAAAGGAAAGACTTTAGGTTGCAGGATCTCCCTCCCTGCCCCCTCAAAAAAGAACAGAGCATGCTCGGTAACTGAGGGAGGAAAAGTGGTGACATCGCAGAGCAAGAAGAGAAGTAACTTTTACTGAAGGCCAAAGTTTGCAGGCCCTGTGTGAACATCCATTTAATACTACTAGCTAGGCCTGCCTTCAGTCCATCCCACACCTGCAAAAGGAGGAGGTTCCTAAGGAACCTCGGCAACTAACACAAACAGCCAGTGAGGGGGCTCAATTCAAACCTGCCCCTTCCACCCTCCTCAGCCTGTGCTCTCTTCACCCCACTCCCTACCATCTTCCCCAAAATGGGATAGCTGCTCATCATCCCACCTAAGTTCTCTATGCTGGGGTCTTCACTTGGTAAAATCTGCCAGAGCCATATGAAAGTGAATGATGACTTAGCTTACCCAGGAAAAAAGAAAACCACCAGGACACACACTTTTCATTTCCTTCCCTCCTCCAAACATGTTGGCCCACACCATCAGATTGAACTCTTCAAAATAAGGATCTGATTATTGTACTGCTGACATGTGAGGGTGAAAGTGAAGGCTATATAACTTACCTGTTAGTGCTTGTGGCACTTTCCTTAATTGGAAGAAAAAACTTAGACGAAGTCACCTTTTTATACTGAGCTTGTTCATATGGATAGAGTAAAACCAACGGGAGAGTGTAATCAAAGGTTATTCTTAATCCATCCACCATCTCCTTACAAAGGTCAACACTGGGAGGATTAAAAAGAAGAGATTAGAGACACAATTAAGTAAGAGGTACTTTCCAAATATTCACAATGAAGTTGCCAATTTTTAATAGGCCAGCTTTAAATCTAATCATTATATATTACACCTACATACATACAAAATGAAATGGATTTGTAGCTACTGTCAAGATTACATAGGAAAACATAAAGTGCAGAAAGTACAGCAGTCACTTTAACTTACCCCATTAAACACAAATAAATAACGTTCAAGGCCACACGAGGTGTCCAGCAGCCTGTGCTGCAAAAGTGGACAGGTGGACACACCCCTATCACTGCAAGCTGAAACAGGTTGACCCTAGTGAATCCCTAACCCTTGCTTTAACTCCAACACCACCTTTCTGCATCTCATCTAGCTGGGTCATGTGTGCCAGGCGGGATACAGGAAGCTTTCTCTGACTGGAATGAAAACCTGTTTGTAAACAAGCTTTGAGAAATCCTTACTGCCCATTCTGGTGCTTCTCAAGGAAAGTTCTCGCCCTAAACAGTATCACTGAAAAAACTGTCTCAGTGCTGAGGCAGTGCACTTTCAATGCATCCATGTAAGATGTGTAAATAGTTATTGAAGTACTGAAGATTTCACAAAAGTGACAAGGTTTTAATATTAGATGATTCAATGAATTATCAATAAATTATTAAATATTAAATGAATGAGAAATAACTGAAGAGAGACAAGTGTCACCTGTTCTAAATGGAAGCCACCTCTCTAATACAGAGAGAACCACAAAACACCAAACATGCCAGTACTCACTTCTTTTCTGCTGGGATATAATGCACGTTCATGTTGGCATGTGGCATAACGTGATGGTGACGAGGCCTCTCATTGGCTGAAAAGGCTGCATTGATAGCAAAATGCTTCACATAGGATTCCAAAATCGTTATGATGTTGGTCTGGCATGGAAGTTTCACTAACTGTTAACAAAAACATAGATATCTGATGTATGCATCCTAATTGAACAAACCACATATTCCAAGAAACACTGGTCATGTCTGTATCATTTTTTAACTCAAAAATAAAGCAAAGCCAATTCTGTTTGAATAGAACTTCTTAAATATGTTCACAATCTCTTTGATCTTTTTTTCTCTACTGATCATAACCTTATGTAGATTACAATATTACTTTTTTGAATAGACGTAAGCAGTGATTCTTAATCTTAGTGATCTGTTAGAACAACCTTGGGGAACTCCTTCAAGTATACCTGCAGTTGGACTCCACCACAGATCAATTAATTCTTAACTTCTGGGCTGAAGCACAAGCAGCAGGATTCTGGAAAGCTCCCAACACAACCCAGAGCTGTGTGAGTTATAATTTAATCAGCTGCACAGCACCACTGGCAGAGAACTTTAAAACCTGACTCAATACAAAGCTGAAAAATATAAATTTCATTCCTCCAAGATTCGCTATTGCTTACGTCTATGATTGCAAAATATGGCAAAATGAAAATGCCAAACAAATTAATGTTTTATACATTCTCCCTACATACCCGTTTCCTCCTGTTAATGTAGTAACAATCATCCTCCAGCTGCTTCTTCAGAACTTCAGGGATTTCTATAGTTATTGTTCTTTCTTCCATTTCCCTTCTTGTTTGAAGCTCTGGTTCTTCTTTCTGCAATATCAAAATTCCTTTTTTAGCTATTTAAAACAGTAGGAGAGTCAATATCCAAGGAAGGCCTGCTATGAAACAAACCCAGCTAATCCTCAACAATCATAGTATGCCATGTGTTCTAATTAAAAGTATGTTAAAGGCCAAAAGTTAACTTGTTTGGGGGCACTAAACACAATGCAAATATGTATTTCATTTCTTTCCCATTTAAGTTTACCACTCAGATTTATATTAACTTTGGATGCAGGCAGAAGACATTACAGTCTGTAGGCTCCATTAAAAAAATTAATCATTATAAAACAAATAATTTGACTGGAAAGAAAGATAACTATAATTTGTGGAAACATTTTAGGGGCATAAAGAGCCACTGAGAGACTCATACGGTGACTATAAGTAAGGGTTGCTTTTCTTTAAATGTCAAATAAAAATTTACATTATTGGTTTAAAAGATGTATCTTTAGAAAACAATTCACAACTGGAGTATTTCACTGTGAATTTTTACGGTGAAATATATAAACAAAATATATAACAAAGAGAAAGTTTTTACAATAAAAACTTTATACCACTTCAGTCTTTTCTTCAATATCACTTTCTTCACTTATTTCTTCATCCTTGTTTTCACTACAGTCAGAGGAACTGCTTAATGCTAGGTGAAACAAAAGCATCCGGTAAACTCGCATTATATACTTCACCAACCCTTATGTCTACAGATCTTCACGTGTAGTGCGGGTGCTACTGGAAACAATAAACTGCAATTCCATGTATTTTTAAATGCCAAACACAAATACTGTATCTTTCACAATAGAAATTTATTTTGACAACCAGTTTCAATGGATGCAAAAATCACAGTAGCTAATGATCAGAAAGTGTATTGTCAGTTAGGATCCTACAGTTTCCTGTTGCATTCATAAATGGGACCAAGGCCTGGGAGGTGCCAAAAAGAGAACAGATCCCATGAGAACACACCCATGAGGGGTTTGTACAAAGATGCTGGCCGAGAGGGCAGTAGTCACAAGCATGACTCTGCTAATGTTCTATTACTGACTTATATCTACTTTAATTGTCAAAAATAAATGGGGCAAATATTATACATAATGAGCTTGAAGTGTTTCCCTGTCTAGAATTTCAGTGAATCCTTCTCTCAGCCTAGGTGGAAGTTCTTTCAGCCAAAGGAAATGAAGTGAAGCTACTCACAGTTTTCATCATTTTCATCTTTTTCTTCAGTGGGGAGGCCTTTTAAGACAGAGTCAACACCAGGCAACCTGCAGCGCTTCTTCTTTCTTCCTGTGCTCCTCCTGAAAAAGAGTAGCAAACAACTAAAATAAGTTTTGACATTGAACTCGTGAGTTTTGAGATCAAAACAAGATATAATAAGCAATGAAATACATTTGAAAAATTATTAAACTTTAGAACATAAATGGTAATTTCCATTTCAGAAAATTATACAATAACCACTCTGAAAACACTAAGGTTATTTAGAATACCATAGGAACACTCTTCCCCTTACACACTTTAAATATTTAAAATTACTTAATAAATGATATTTGTCATTGTATTACTTTTGTATCATAAAAATCTAAAACACTAAGAGAAAACACATTGGATAACATTTATATCTTGATTTTTGTATTCTTACAGGCGAGCTACAGCTTTTCTTGCCAATTTACGCTGTAATCTACGATTTTCATCAGTATCACGAAGCACATGATCTTCGGCTGCCCATCTATCCCAGCTAATTGAACAAAAAGGAAAATTCAGTACTTTAGTTTGATATGAAACAAAGGCTAAAAGTACCTCAAAGCAATAGAAATGCCCCAGAATTACATTTTAGAAAACGATTTAAATATTTTAAAATCACAAAGAGGAGGCAAATAAACTGAAAAAGTAACTCATTCAGACACAGAAACAACTGGGGTTTCCAGAATCACCCAGACAGAATCCAAATACAATCGACTTAAAAGTAACTATTCCTCACAATAGGCAAGTTCTGGTAACAAAGTAAAAACAGGAAATGAATCAAACTTATCTACAAGTGTTTCTAAAACTTAAAAGAAGTTTGCAATGCTACAAAGTAAAAACAGGAAATGAAACAAACTTCTCTACAAGTGTTTCTAAAACTTAAAGAAGTTTGCAATGCTACAAAGTAAAAACAGGAAATGAAACAAACTTCTCTACAAGTGTTTCTAAAACTTAAAAGAAGTCTGCAATGTTGCTATGCTACAAAGACAATCAATTTTCAGTCTGGTTTAACAAGTTCACTCACCTTCTGTTCCAACCATTAAAATGGATCAGATATTCTGGGATCTTTCTGCCTTTTTCGTCTTTCCCAACAATAACATCAACAATCTGAAACCAAATATTTCCCACAAATGACAGAACATACAGAAAATTCGAAGTTAGATCAGGAAAACTAATTCATAGACCCTTTTTTGAAGAAAGCATTCTCTCCTCTTTTAGACCTAGAGCTGGGTTGAAATATTTTTCCTTTCATTTTTTCCCCCGAGTGGACGCCTTCAAAATAGGAAACATCCGTCCAACCACCCCGTGATTGGTTTCTGAGTGTGAGACAGTGTGAGGCTTCTGAAGCCATTGGCCGGCCGATCTGTCACTAAGGAGAGAGTCCAGGCTAGATGAAAGCTGCAGCCCTGAGAGCTCTGGGAGTTGTAGTCTCCTGGGCTCCCTATGTCCAGCGCCAGGAGGGCTAGCTGGAGACTCTGGAATCCCTCCCTGTTGTCCCTAGAGGGAACAACTAAGACTAATGATGGGGCGTGTCCCCCCCCCCCCCGAGGAGGCTCGAGGGCGAGGAGAAAGAGGGATAGCAGATGCGGTTAAAAGACAGGAGCAGCAGGGGAGGGAACTGAAGGCAGAATATGCTCATCCCTTTAGGGATGTCCTTTAGCATCTCTAATGGACAGAGCTGTCCAGACATCGCCACAGACACACCTGGGACTGCCCTTGTCCCTGCCGCCTAAGGCTTCGCCCAGGGGCCCTAGGAACCCCGGTCTCTGAAATGAAAGCACCTGGGTGCTTTCCTTGGGGATCTGGGAGACCTGGTGCCAACTCCTGCCCGCCACCCAAATCTGAGGAGCTGCAAGATGTGGCTCAGTTCCCGGAGACTTAGGTGGACCGGCCCGGGGCGCGATTCCCATCAACTATGGTCAGACCCACGTAAATCCTTCAGAGTTTGAAAACGTAAATGCTGCAAGGCCCTGGGGTACGAAAACACTGGGCCAACCTTGCCCTCGGGATGCGGTTCACGGCCTACAGGAGGGATGGGGCCTAAACTGGACTAGGGTCCCAGGGACACAACGTCGCAAGTCAGCGGCCAGCGCCGTAACTATGAATTAGAACCTGGATCGGACGGCCAGGGCGTCCCACAGGAGCCCACCCGGCACCAGGCCGCACAGAAGGAGAGATTTAACGCGAAGACAGAAACCGTATTCGAGAGGCCTCCTCCCTCAGCGGCCACCGTTGCAGTCGGGGGCGCAAACGGTAGCCCCGGTAACGCGACAAAGCATGGGCGAGGCTCCCAACCGCGCCTGCGCCGCCCGGCCTGACGGAAGGAAGTGGAAGCATCCCAGACTCCGCCCCGACTCCCAGGCGTAGCGCCCTGTGAGCGCCCCCTGCCGGCCGCACCGCTCCTCGCAGGCCGAAGAGCCCGGCAGTCCCCCAGCTCCGCGCGGCCGTCCGCCCCCGCCCCCGCCTTCGGTCCCGGGTCCCCCAGCCCGCGCCTCCTCCCTGTCCCTCCGCGGCGGCACCTTGGCATCGTACAGCACTCGCGCCTTGGTGGGGTCAGGCTCGAAGCACAGCACTTTCTCCCCTGAGTGGAATTTAAATTTCATGCCCTCGCTCGCGCTCATTTGCTCATCGTGGCGGAGGGCGAGGCTCCGGGGCGGGCGGAGCGCGCGCGGTGGGGGAGGGCGGGCGGGGGCGGGGAGGCGGTGCGCCGTGGCCGGGGGGGGCCGGGAATGGCGGAGGCTGCGGCCGCCCCGCCCTCGGCCCCTCCTCCGCCCGCCCCGAGCCGCTGCCGGGACCTCGGAGGCGCCTGGCGCGCGCGCTCCCGCCCGGGCGCGTCCCCGCACGTCCCCGCCGGGGCTCCGGGAGGGGTGCGGGCGGGGAGCGCGACCCCCTGGCCGAGGTCTACCGGCAGGACGTCTCCCGTCGCCCCCATGGGAGAGGGTCCCCGCGGCCTCCAGGCTGCGCCCACGTGCGCGCAGGGTCGTCCGTCGCCCCGAGCGCCCGCTCTCCGGCCCGGGCGTGGGAGGCGCCTAGGGAGAGAGAGAGCCGGTCTGGAGTAGGCACCCGGCGGCCGGGAGGCTGGACGGCGTCTGCCCCCAAGAGCTCCCTGGCCGTGCGCGCCGCGTCAGCCCCCTTGGCAGAGCAGCGCGCCGATGAATGTGGCCACGCTTGGAGAACGCAGCGCTGGAGCTGGCCCCAGGCGGGCAGTGGCCTCGGGCGAGGGCAGAAGGGCACTCCGGGCTGTGAATAGAACACTTGCTTATCCCTTCAGAGGACAAGCCGGTGGCAGGCCTGAAGCCCCCAGTGACGGGGTGAGCAGTGGGCAGCGAGGCAGATGGGTCCTTAAACAGTAGCTGACGTCTTCAGTGTCAGCTTCTAGCGTGGCCTGACAGCCCCCAGCACCCCCGGAATGCCCCCCATGGTCTATCTGCTCCAATAGACAAAAAATTCCCTAAATAGAAGTACCCTTGAGGCCGCTATCAATATGGTACCTGCACAGAGTGGATGTTAAGTAAATACTTGATGAGCGAATGACAAGTGATGGGAGACTTGAAGGACAAACTTCCAGGGACAGGAAGGACGGTGCTGGGCTTTTTCTTTTGAGTTTTGGAATATAATTACTGGATTAGGACCGGGCTGGAGACCAGCTTCCAGGCTAATCTCTGCGGACCTGGTGAACTTCCCCTACTCAGTTCTAGCCTCCAGAAAGTTGCATTTGCTTCCCCTCCGCACGCTTCCTTCACCAGGTTCCTGGTATACATCCTTCACATTTCAGCGTGGGCATTGCCAACAGAAAAGCCCTCAGGCTTCCCAAGATGAATCATAAAGCCCTGAGGTGTTCCCTCCCAGGACTCTACTTAACCCCTTTCTTGCATGTACCACTGTGCTGTAGAATGGGTTGTTCATTTGCAAAATGACCTCATTAAGACAGTAAGCTCTTTGAAGCTGGGGGTAGGGGTCTTATCCAATTCATCACGGCGTATTCGTGGCACATAATCAATATGGAATGAATGAACAGATTGATTCAGGAAATAGAACCCACAAAACTCAGTGGCCAATTGGATGCGAAGGAGAGGGAAGGAGGAATCTTGAGAAACTTCCAGGTTTTCTGGCCTAACGAATTGGGTGAGTAATAGCTGCATCCGCCAGAATAAGGCTATACAGAGGAGTTAAAGGTTGGGGGAAGATGGTCAAATGGCCTTTGGGGTAATACGGTGCAGAAACTAGAACTGGAACCATGATTCCTCTCCAGGTTGTGGCTTATCAGAGATGAGAACAGTAGATGGTGGTGTTCCCCACAAATGGCAGGGGTGGCTTGGAAGCACACGTAATTGCACGTCCTGTGTAAACCATAACTGAAGTATTCACCTTTTTATTTTTCCTGCCCATGATTGGAGAGTTCTGCTGCAGGCTCTACACTTTCAGGGATAGGATTTTAGATGCTTTCCTTTGTTTCTCCCCATTTCCACGCCTTCTTATGTCATTGAGGAATTCCTCTTTCGCTGTTCCTCTAAAAAGTCCAAGAATACAAAAGTCTTCAGGAACCTAAAAGTTAAAAAGCCTGCCAATGGCAGCACCCCTTACAGTCCTCCTCCAGATTAGGATCCACTAGAGAGGGCTCCACCCTTAATGCAGGACATCATTTTTCCTCTCGGGTGTAAAGGTTAAGAACATGGCCAGCTCTGCAAACGACTCTCCAGGACCCAGTCCCATGCTTGTCACTTTCTAGCTTGTGACCATGGACAAGTGGTTAGTCTCTTTGTAATGCACTTTGTTCATGTTTAAAATGAAGGAAATCGTGGCTCCTACTTCATAGGGTTTTTTTTAGGAGTCAGTGAGTCAATTCAGTGTACATGGCTTTGTGTAGTGCCTGACATAAAAGGGCTGGGTAAATATTTGATCTTAACATTAGGCATTTCTTATCTGTTTCTCCGTGTCCCCCATTCATTCATTCATTCATTCATTCAACAAATACTTACTGGACCTCCTGTGTGCTGGTTGCTAGACACACAAAGTAGAATACATACATTACCCCTGTCCTCCCAGAGGGCACATTTCAGGAGGGCAGAGCAGCAAGCAATCAAGTTCAAGCTTTGTGTGCATACCCTGATAAAGCTGGTGTGGAATAGAGGAGACAGAAGAGCTTACTTCTCTCTAGGAGGAGGGTGAAAAAGCTCCAGAGAGGAAGGCACTCTTGAATTGCAGCTTAGGTGTTTTCCTCATTTTCTAGTTTTTGAGGTTTGGACAGTAGTTTCGTCTGTATTTGGGCATGATTATAGAATGGTCTTGTTTTTGTCAGGATTAAGATAACCATTACATCTTATAACAAATCTTTTGGTTTCTCATTATAGGTCACCTACAGGAATTGCTTCTCTTAGCAAGGTGAGTGCAGTGCGGGATCCAGTTAGTTGCGTTGCCCGCCACCCCGCTGGCAGAGGCCCAATTTTGTTCAGGTGTTTGCCATCCCACATTGTTAGAGCAGACCTCCCACCAGGGCTGGAGGGAAACTTGATCGGGCTAATACAGTAGGACTCACTTCTGGGTATACATTTGGAACAGCTGGGGAATTTTGAAAACTTGTTAAAATACTGTTGCCAGAGGTTGGAATTTTGTTTCCAAAGTTCCCAGGCGATTCCACTGTGCAGGCGGGGCCGAGAACTACTGGTCTAAACCAATCCCGGCAATCCCCTTCCTCTTACAGTGAGTGATTGGTTTAAGTATGGTCATGTGATACATGCCTGGCCAATGAGAAATTCTTATAGTGAGTTAAAATGGTGACCTGTGAGTACTTCTGGAAAATATTTTCCACCTGCCTCCCCCCAAAAGAAATACATCTGGCATAAAGTCTCCTCTTCCTCACTGAGTGTTATCGTCTGCATCAGAATGCGGGGTTGGGGAGGGTGTCAGTGCTGTAGCCACCTTGGCACCACCGAGCTGGCCATCATCACTGAGGCTCTGAGGATGAGAGCCCAAGGCTAGCACTCGCTCACCTGGGTCATTGGGGAGCTGTTGAGCCCCTGGCTCACTAAATTAACTAATCCTGATGCTTAACGCCAAACTTCTTGCTCTGCGACATAATAAACCTCCATGCAGCAAAAGCATCCTGATCACGCCCCTCCTGCAGTTGTAGAGTTAGGTTATTGGCACCTGGTATGATGTCAATTGCTAATTTTGGTGATACTGATGAGACAGATCTCTGATGGTGAGAATGCATTTTTCCATGGACATGTAGACATAATTGATGTTGCATTTGAAATATTGTTTCACATGTATTCAGTATTCAGTAGGCTTTGGGAATGAAGGGTAAACCTAGTTACCATTTATGATATGGTTTCAACTAAAATGTCTCTTTTAGGTTAGAAACAAACTTTAAATGAATTTCTGGAATAACCCATTTGTAAAGTTAAGAATAATCTATGATCTTACAACTTTGACCTTAGAGTTGGATGACCTTACAATTAGATTTTTTTTCTTCTTTTGGTCTTAGGTGATATGCAGACCTACATCCTAAGAATGTATTTTGTGGCTAATGAATATGCTGATAAAAGTTATAGTGATCCTTTTACAAAAGTTGCAATGCTTCTTAATCCTTAATCCTTGTTGGTGCTTCTCAGGTCAAGTGGAGTTGACTTTCACTGCTTCTGGGTTTCCACTCGTAATTCTTCAGATGTTATAGGGATGTAGTTCCAAGGTAAAAACCAAGCTACCTACATTGTGGCTATATTGTGGAGAAAGCGTTCCAGAATACTGCCATCAGTGCCCTCCAGCCAAAGACCACTAGGAACACACTTGTTGAACTTGAGTTGAACAAGTTGTATATTGTTTATTTCAGCCAGGGAGAAGGCGTACCTTGGGAAGTTGTGGGGAGCCTCAGTGAGGGAGTTAGAAAAGGCTTATTGGAAGACTTGAGCTTGTGTTCCGTGATTTGGTGGCTTGAAGCCCTTCTCCTTGGGAAGGAGTTAAGGAAGTAAGGTTTTCCTCTGCATTTGATGGTGTCATGAAGAGGGGATTTTAGGATTGGGTATTTGATTACATCTTACCTAGGAGGAGGAAAGACCAGATTGCAGCTGAAGCTGTGATTGGTAAAGAAGTGGCTATCACTCATATTAGCCAGGAGAAGGGACTGTTTTGGATTTGGGGTTTGGACAGTAGTTGTGTTTTGCCTGTGTTCAGGCATGGTTGGAGTGGTCTTGTTCTTGTCATGATCCATCATGGTCGCTAAGTGGTTTCACCTGATATTCTATGACACTGTTTATGATCAATATGAGAATAGCCAGGCCCAGCTGTTCATGCCGGGCCAGCTCCTGGATGTCAGAGGCTGCCTAGTTTTTCCTCAATCATTAAGGTTTATTGAGTGTTTTCTATGTGATAGGCATTCTGCTAAGCGCTTGACATATTCAGATCCAGTCATTCTCGAAAGCTTAAGAGGTGGTGTTATGATCACCCTCGTTTAACAGAGGTAGAAACAGGGACCTGCATTGCTAACTGACTTGTCCAAAGATGGGGTGTGAGTTCAGGCTGACACCAAAGCCAATGATGCTGGTAAGCATACCTCTCCACAAAACGATGTGGCTGGGCTTGGGCTGTAAGATTCAAGACTCAAGTCACTGTCACTTTATAAATAGCAAGAGTATTAACATACATGATGTCTATCTTGCGAGTTTGAAACAAAGTCCAGCAGCACACCTATATTATGAAACCATTTATGTAGAAAGATATTTACTGACATGGAAAAACTGTGAACAGTATGGTAACAGACAAACACATTAAAAAACAGAATTTGGGTGACCTGAGGAGCTTTTTACAGCTGCAGCTTTGACTCATTGAAGTGAAATATCAGAGTGGGATTCCAGCATCTGTGAATTCAAAAACTGAAATTCTTACTGTACAGATGAAGCCCAGTGTTCTGTTTCAGGTATAAACTGAGGCAGGTACTTGTCAGGCTTTCCTGTTGTATGATCAACAACCTTAATGGCCAACATTCAGGATATAATTGGGTTCTGATGAATTCAGAGCTGTAGAATGTAGTCAGTTTGCACATTTGTGACACTGTACTTAGGGTCAGTGGATACTTTTGAAGATGGTGAGAATGATTATTTACATCTATTGGCAAGTTTGAGTAAAGCCACCTTGGGCATAAGATTTGGCCCTGGTACAAGCTTAAAAAGTAACTTTAGGTCCTCAACCTTCTTATTCAAGATTAAACATTCAAAGCTGAGGTTTATTCCATTTAACAGAACCAAATAATAAAAGCAGCTATTTATTGAGTGGCTACATGCCAACTTTTCCACATGTCATATTTTTTTAGCCCATAAACAATCCTCTGAACTAGATAATTGTTATCTGCACTTAAAAACAAGAAAACTGGCCGGGTGCGGTGGCTCACGCTTGTAATCCCAGCACTTTGGGAGGCCCAGGCGGGCGGATCACGAGGTCAGGAGATCGAGACCACGGTGAAACCCCGTCTCTACTAAAAATACAAAAAAATTAGCCAGGCGTGGTGGTGGGCGCCTGTAGTCCCAGCTACTCGGAGAGGCTGAGGCAGGAGAATGGCGTAACCTGGGAGGCGGAGCTTGCAGTGAGCCGAGATTGCGCTACTGCACTCCAGCCTGGGAGACAGAGTGAGACTCCGTCTCAAAAAAAAAAAAAAACAAAAAACAAAAAACTAAGGCTCAGAAATGTTAAGGGGCTTACCCAAGGTAGCACATGAATAAACGTCAGAAGGGCAAGGTGTTTTCCAATCTGGTTCTATCTAATATCCATGTCCCACTTTCTCCATTTGTTAATATCCCAAGTTTTACAAGCTTTTAAAAAGGCTTGTAAAACTCTAAGGAGGTTTCAAATATCTCTGTCTTTGTACAGCTATGTAATCAATGCTTTCTGCACCTGTGACATATCAAATTCACACAAACATAGAGAATATTATTTGCATTAAAAAGGGTACTGAACTTGCAGTCATATAATCATTTTAGTCTTCATGAGATTGAGTCATATCAGCTACAAAAGCCAGATTAGAAAACTATCCTTACAGTTGAAATTCCAGAGAAATTTACACAAAATCATTTTCAAAAAGGTTCAAAATATCAAGTCGGGTTTAAAAAATGTTAACTAGATGACAACCTTCAAATGCCAAGACCTCTGAAACATTAAAGCCTATTTGAAATTTGGCAGAAGAATTTTAAAAGGAAGATTGAATGTCTTATTCACCTGAAATTTGCTTTACTTAAGACTCACATGATGTTTCTGAATATAACAACTGTCCTTGACTAATTTCATATAAAAATGATGATGTATTATGAACAATAAAACTACTATTAATTGTACATTATGAACTGTTGGTGAACCATGACAGAGGAACAAAATATACATAAATTGCAAATTTTGCTGTTGAAATATATTCTGGAAATTATTAGTTTCTTGGTCATATTTCAGTGAGTGACTCTTAAAAACAGCATTCTCTGTTTTTATCATATTTGAAAAGCGGCTTTCTCATCTTTGTAATTAATTTTTGTTAAGTTTTTGAAGAAAGAGTGGTAAAAAGAATCAGGCTACATTGAGTATTTATTATTAGCTTTCAGTTCTCCCAGGAACCATGGCTAGATACAGCTTCCTCTTTACTCAAATCTATAATTAATGTTCATAAGATATCATATTGACATTGTTTTTTGTTTTGTTTGAGGGGGCAGTTTTTGTTTGTTTGCTCTTTTAGAGACAAGTGTTGCTATGTTGCCTAGGCTGGAGTGCAGTGGCTATTCACAAATAAAATCATAGTACACTACAGCCTCAAACTCCTGGCCTCAAGCCATCCTCCCACTTCAGCCTCCTGAGTAGCAGGGACTACAGGCACTTGCCACCTCACCTGGCTGACATTGTTTTTTAAAACAGAATCTCATGAGGAAATTACCATATGAGTCCATGACTAATGGATCATGAAAATATTAGCTCAATTATCAAATTAAAAATTATTGACCTAAATTATCCTTCATTATATTTGGATTATATATAGTAAAACCTAAACTAAAAATGGTAATTTTTAGATCAAAAAGTAACTGAAAATGATTTTCATATTTTAGTTTCCAGAGATTAATAATTTACTACAAAGATGACTTTAAAACCTTAAAAATTCTAAGAATGTACAGTGACTTTTTTTATCTCACCCCTAATCTTATTAAGATGATTGTCTCCAATGACAATCAACATTCAAAGTGATGATTCTGAGGTATTGTCACTTCTTTTTTTCATGCTACCCAAAGTACTGGATTCTCGTCGTCATCGTGGGAATTGTGTTGTAGTGACTATATTTAGTCTGTCTTGTTAGATTTGCCATCTTCTTTATTCTGGTAGCAGATCTTTTCTTCTGACTACAAGTTGGGCAGATGGCCCAGGCATGATCCAAGGCAATATCTCATCTCCTCACCAAGGTGATTGGGCAAAAAGGCACTTTGGTGCAATACAAGGCCAGTGAGAATTATTCCATGTTCTCGCTACTTGGACACAGGGAGAAAACAAGTCAAGGGGAAAGAAAGCAGCTTATTGTTCAGGTAGGTTTCTGTCACTTGCAACCAAGAGTTCTAATGAATAGAACCTTCTGAATACCTCCAGGTATAGCCAATATTTTATGTAGTGGTTTTCGGGAAAGCAGGAAAGTGAACCAAATTATTTTAGACATGTTTTTAACAAGGCTTGAAATAAAAGTTTCTCAAGATTTATACCAAATCTAATTTTTCATTTTGTTGATATTCAATAAAGTTTAATAATGAAACAAATAAATGTTAGCTATAATGAGTGTTCTAATCCCGTCTCGGGTTTGCAAATCGTTTCCTGAAAGTGGTAAACAATGAGGCTGGCTTGGGTGTACTGTTCCATACACGTTGGTATGTCGCAGTAGTAGAAAGAATGGTGAAAGACCAGTTCTCAGACAGGAACAGTAAGATTGCAAAAGAGGCTGAAGTGTGAAAATAATTCTGCTTTTCTTCACTCAGTACATGATCTCACTATATTGGAGTAAAATGGTGACTAGTGGATCTGATTCTCAGTCACTTTGCTTTCCTGGAGGAAAGCCAGCAGTTAAACCTAGGGAGATTGCATGGACAAGGTATAAATTACTGGGAGCTGTATAAACATGTTACTGAAAAGAGGTTGCACTCTTTTGTTAATTTGGACTTTCATTAATTGGACTCTGCATTAATTAATGCAAGAGGTAATGAGACCTGCAACCCTGTTTTCTTAACAGTCGTGCTTCCCCACAGTCTCATCTCAACCCCGCTGATGGGGCATGTGTAACCTGCAAAATGATGACTCCCCATACCTACGTCTCTTCTCTAGTCTTCAAGTATCAGAGTGCTATCCTGTAATCATATGCTAGCCTCATACCTAGGGAATACCCAACGTATCTAAATGCAACAAGTCCAAAATGCAACTCATCACCTTTCTTCCTAAGCCTCCTGCTGTGTCTCAGTTGATGTTAATGGCTATATCACCATCCATCCTATTGTTCAAGCTGTATATCTATCTGGATACTGCCCATTCATTTTTCTCCCTCACCCCTAACATTTAATCAGTTCTACTTCCTAAGTAGCCCTGAAAATGTGTAGTCATTCTAGACAACCCCTTTCTCTCAACCCTCTCAGTAATCCCTAACCAGGTCTTCTTACATAAGTAGCTTTCTAGCTCATTAATCTTTTATTACATCTCTACTACTGCCACTCTGGTGTGAGCCACTGTCACCTCTCCTGCATCAGTACGGAAACCTTCTAACTGGATGCCTTGTATCCAACTGGACTCTGTAGCGTCTTTTCTTCACATGGACTCTGTAGCATCTTTTTTTCACAGTGTAGGTAGGATGAACCATTTTAATATGTAAATCTATCATGATACTAACTGCACTGTTTTTAGTCTCCCAGGGACTTATTTTTGCTATTAGAAAGAAATGGCATGGCTCACTAGGCAAAGTATAGTCTTGACATGGCCTTTCTCATGCCACTGTCTTCCTCTCTTGCCCTACACCACCCACACTGATCTTGTCCCAGTTCCTTTAACACCTTATCCAGAATGTTCTTCCTCTGCTCCTTTGCCTGGTTGCCACATTGGTCTTTCCAGACCCAAAGGATAGGCTGTGGTGCTTCATTATGTCTCCACTGGTCCCTTCATTTTATAGCCATCGTCTCAGATCATCATCATACATTCATTTGTGTGGTTGTTTAATTATTTGTCTCTTCTACTAAATTGTAACTTCTATGAGACCCAGGGCTATGTCATCTTTTGCAAACATGTGTCCCCAGAGCCTAGCATTTTTTCATAGATATGACATAATAAGTGATTCAGTGTATTTGAAATAGAACTATTAATACCTCATGTATATTATGGGTTAAATAGGCTTTGAGTCCTGGAGGGTAAACCTAACCATCACTTATAAAACAGTTTCATTCAGAAGCTGTAGTCTAAGTTGCCAGGCACAGTGGCTCATGCCTGTAATCCCAGAACTTTGAGTGACAGAGATTGGAGGATCACTAGAGGCCAGGAGTTCAGGACCAGCCCGGGCAACATAGTGAGACCTCCATCTCTAACAAATAAAAATTTAAAAAATTAGCCAGGCCTGGTGGCACATGCCTCTAGTCCAAGCCACTCTGTAGGCTGAGGGGGGAGGATCACTTGAGTCCAGGAGTTCAAGGTTGCAGTGAGCTATGATCATACCACTGCACCTAAGCCTCAGCGACAGAGTGAGACCTCGTCTCAAAAAAAGAGAAACTGTAGTCCAAGATGGAAAAATCAAACTGTAAATGAATTTCTGAGACTTCCCACTAAAAATGTTGGAAAACTGCCTCTGAAATTATAGCTATGTATTAGACACTGATTTTTGTTTTAGTAACGTAATAATATTCAAACTATAAGAATGTGTTTGGAGGTTAGTGAATACTTGGAAAAAAGGTCTCAAGTAAGATTTTATAAATATCTCTTACCCTACTTCTGAAAGCTACTCAGGAGAGCAGGGACTATGTCTATTTTTGTTTATCAGAACCTTATGCCAAATGCTATGTCTGTGACATAGGAAGCACTCAATAAATATTTGTTGAATGAACAAATGCTGTTTTGTTTGTTTACTTTTGGCCATTTACTTTGATGCAATATTTCTACCTCTATTCCTTTGCCCAGTTCATATTTATCTTTTATGCTTCAACTCAGGCATCATCTCCTGTGCAAAGTCTTCACAGATGCCAACTGCCCCTGGCCAAAGGTGAGCTGGGGGCCCCTATGTGTATCTCCACATGCATCCTTCTATTATTGTGTTTATCATACTGTAGGATAAATCTGTTTATGTCTCATTTTCTCCCTGCGCAATAGGAACTCCTTGAGATCTCCTCCATATCTCCAGGGACTTGTACAGTTCTGGGTACATCATAATTTCTTGAGGAAAAAAAAAAAGCTTGTTAAATAAAATAATTAGCAAATAGTCAGCCTTCAAAGTCCCCAGAGACTGGTTCTTGGTGCATCCTAATTGCTTCAAAATTGCTTGTTGAATGAAAAAAAAAAATGAATCAGTGGATCTTCAGGCTTCAAACATCATCCCGATCTCATTTTAGTTTAAATTTAAAATGTGGGCTGGGTGCCATGATTCATGCCTGTAATCCTAGCACTTTGGGTGGCCAAGGTGGGTGGATCACCTGAGGTCAGGAGTTCAAGACTAGCCTGGCCAACATGGTGAAACCCCGTCTTTACTAAAAAAAAAAAAAAGAAAGAAAATTAGCCAGGCATGGGTGGCATGTGCCTGTAATCCCAGCTACTCGGGAGGCCTGGGTGCTAGAGTGAGCCTCTAAATAAATAAATAAATAAATAACCTGAATAGCTTTAGCATAAACCCAAGTCTATATATTTTTATTTCCTTTTATTTAAACACACACACACACAGACACACACACACACACACACACACACACACAAATAGGCGAGATCCAAGCAGCAAAACAGAGGTACACTCCTTAAAAAATATTGGTATACATTACATTAATATTCAAGGTGAAAATCATATGCCAGAAATTTATCAAGTACTACTGAATGTTGTTAAATTAAATAATTTAAAGGAACTCAAGGTTACCTTTTTGATAAGAAAGAGATGGATTCTCAAATGAAGCAAACTACTCATGTAATGAATATTTTAAATCTAGGGATAAAAAAATCATTGCAGAACATTGCACTTAGCACGAATTATGGCAAGCTTTTCCCCTGAGATGGGGACTAAGACAGGATGCTCATTTTACCTCAATTCTATACAATATTGAGGTCTTAGTCGAAACAATAAGGCAAATACAAGGAATTAAAGGCATAGAGATTGAAAATGAAGAAATAAAGCTATCATTATTCTCAGATGACACAATTGTCTATGTCAGAAAAAAGTCCCAAAACTCTATCTGTAGATAAGCTATAAAGATACTCTGTAAGGTCGCTGTATACAAAGTCAATTGTGTTTCTGTATGCTAGCAATAAGCAAGTAGAAGATGAAATTTGGAATAGCATTTACAACAGTATCAAAAAGGTCAAATACCTAGAATGAATCTAATAGAAGATGTGAAAAACATGTAATTATTAAGAGAAATTTAAAAAGACCTAAGTAAATGGAGGAATACATCATATTTATAGATCGAGAAGCTTAATATTATAAAGATGGCACCTCTCCCTAAATTGATCTATAGATTCATAAATACAATGCAATCCTAGAAGTTTTTTGAAAATTGAAAAGCAGATTCTAAAATTCATATAGAAATGAAAAGGGCCAGAAACAGCCACCAAAATTTTGAAAAAGCAGAACAAACCTAGAGGACTTTTATCATCAGATATTGTGGCTTCTTATAAAACTGCAGTATTTAAGATGCTGTGGTACAGATGTAAGAAAAGACAAATAGACAAACTGAAAAGAACAGAGCAGAGGTCCCCAAGCCCTGGGCCGCGGACTGGTACCAGTCTGTGGCCTGTCAGGAGCCAGTCTGCACAGCAGGAGGTGAGCTGCAGGCGAGCCAGCATTACCATCTGAGTTCCTCCTCCTGTCAGACCAGCATTGGCATTAGATTCTCATGGGAGCACAAACCCTATTGTGAACTGCACATGCAAGGAATCTAGGCTGTGCACCCCTTATGAGACTCTAACTAATGCCTGATGATCTGAGGTGGAACTGTTTCATTCCGGAACCATGCCCCTCTTGACTTCCACAAAACCAGTCCCTGGTACCAAAAAGATTGGGGACCGCTGGAATAGAGTCCTGTAACAGACCCACACATGCCACTTGAATTGTGGGAAGGGGGTTGCTTCAGTGCAGTGAGGCAAAGATGATCTCTTTAATAAATGGTGCTGGATCAATTGCATGTCCATATAAAAAAGGAATCTTGATCTCCTACTTCAACCGTATGTAAAAATCAATTTCAGATGGATTGTAGATCTATGTGTGCAAGGTTAAAAGAATAAAACATCTAAACAAAAGCATGAAAGAATGTCTTCATGACTTTCAAGATAGCAAATTTTTTTTTTTTTTTTTTGAGACGGAGTCTCGCTCTGTCGCCCAGGCTGGAATGCAGTGGCGCAATCTCGGCTCACTGCAAGCTCCGCCTCCCGGGTTCACGCCATTCTCTTGCCTCAGCCTCTCTCGAGTAGCTGGGACTACAGGCGCCCGCCACCACGCCCGGCTAATTTTTTGTATTTTTTTTAGTAGAGACGGGGTTTCACCGTGGTCTCGATCTCCTGACCTCGTGATCCGCCCGCCTCGGCCTCCCAAAGTGCTGGGATTACAAGCGTGAGCCACCGCGCCCGGCCAAGATAGCAAATTTTTAAACACAAAAGCACTCATTAAAAAGAAAAAGTGGACTGCATGAAAACTAATAACTTGTGTTCATCAAAGAGCACCATAAAATTAATAATGAAGCAAGTCACAGTGTGGGAGAGGATATTTGAAAAGGCGATGAACTTCAGTAGGGAAATGCAAATTACCAAGATTTCACTATGTTTTCTCCAGAATGTCTTAAATGGGCAAGACAAATAATACTAAGTCTTGATGAGGCTGTGAGCAACTGCAACCCCCAAACACTGTAGATGGGAGTATAAGTTGAAAAAACTACTTTTGAAACTTGTTGGGAAGTATTTATGAAAGCTGAACATATAATACTCTATCACCCAACTATCGTATTCCTAGGTACATGCCCTGCAGAAATGCAGACATGAATTTCCAAAAGACGTGTACAAAGGAATGTTCATAGTAGCACTCTTTGGAAGAACCCTGAAGCTGTCATCCATATCTACTGACTGTAGCTTCGGTAAATAAATTGTAATACATTTATGCAATGAAATACAATATATCAGAAAGAACAAACAACATAGATGAATCTTTTCAGAAATACTATTGAATGAAAGAAGCCATACACTAAACAGTACATAGTGCGTAATTCTATTCATGTAAAGTTCAAAAACAGGCAAAAATGATGCATAGTGTTAGGAGTTGGGATTGTGTTACCCTTTGGAGGAGGGACAAAAGGGGATATTCTGGGTGGTAGAGTGTTCTATTTGGTGATGTGGCCACTGGTAACCTTTGTGAAAACTTGTTGAACTATATACACTTATAATCTGTGTAATTTTCTGTCTGTATGTTGTATGTTAATTCAAAATTTACTGAAAGAATTTGCTTGCAATGTGGAGGAAGATGATGTCAGAGAAAAGGTTTTAGAGAATGCTTAGAAATCAATAAGGAAAAGATTAATGACCTAAAAGAAAAATAGGCAAAGCAAAAATATAGGCAAGTAACATGGGAGAAAATTATAGTGGCAGAAGCATTTCAAAATAGGTATGACCCGTTAGTGTTTAGGGAAATGTTTCTTCTAAAAACAATGTAAGTTTCACATTTTCAAATTGGCAAGAATGTGAAGGCTATATAAAGATACCAAGAGGTGGAAATTCTCATCTGCTGCTAGCAGGAATGTGAATGGGGACAACTGCTTTGGAGAACAATTTGGCCACATATAAAAAAGTTGGAGACACACCTGTCTTTTGATTCTCCAATTCAATTTTTAAATATGTATCTGGAAAAATACTTTGTAACAGGAGATGAGTATCATAATTTTCTTTCTAGTATTGCTTGTTATTACAAAGATTATGAAAATGATCTAAGTAGAAATAGATAAGTGTAATATTCATACAATATAATACAGCAGCACATAAAAGAAATAACATAGAGCCATTGTATCAAAACTGTAGCAGTCAGTAAAAAACAATCTTAAAAACACACGATAGTGTATATGATGTGTGCATAAAAATGCACAAAAAAATAAACAGTAAATCCAGAATGGTGGTTGCCTCCAAGATAGGAGAGAAATAGGATGAGGCAAGGAGTATGTATTGTGGAGGCAGTGTTCCAATTGCATAATTATTTTTTACTTAACTGAAACAAATAGGACAAAATATAAAGATTTGACAAGGCTGTATAGTGAGTACACAGGTATCTGTTATATTATTCTAATTTTCTGTTTGTAATATTTCGTAATAACAAATTTTAACAGGAATAAATGGTCAAACATTGGGCTGTTTTCCACAAAAGTAATCCCCTCAGTAAAAGAGCTAGTTGTGTGTATGTATGTGCAGAACACACTTCATGGGCTATATCTCACTGATCAATACCTTGTTTCTATATTCAAAAATGTATCTAAAAGCCTAGAAAATTGTTTTTAGCTAATAATAGCTAATGGTTATAAAATGCTAAATTTATGCTAGGCTTCTTCTTTCCTGTTCCCGCCTTGCCCCTCTCCTCCTTCTCCCTCTCTTCTCACCTTCCGTTCTCCCCTCCCACCCTTCCCTCCACCCTTCTTCTCTTCCTCCTCCCCTCCTTTCCTTCTTTTTTTTTTCCCTCTTCCAACATTTCTGTTGTCGTTGTTCTTGTTCTTGTTGAGACAGTGTCTCACTCTGTCACCCGAGCTGGAGTGCAGCGGTACAATCTCAGCTCACTGCTACCTTCACCTCTAGGGCTCAAGCGATCCTGCCACCTCAGCCTCCCCAGTAGGTGGGACTGCAGGCACATGCCACTACCCCTGGCTAACTTTTGTATTTTTCCTAGAGGCAAGGTTTCACCATGTTGTCCAGGCTGGTCTCAAACTCCTGGGCTCAAGTGATCCTCCTGCCTTGGCCTCCCAAAGTGCCGGGATTATGGGCATGAGCCACCATGCACAGCCCCAACCATTTTTTATTATAAAATATTACACTCTTATAAAAATTGTATAAAACTTAAACCCATGACTTAACAAATTATTGTAAAATGAATACTTCTGTAACCACAACTGAGGTCAAGAAATAGCATGGTCAGTACCTGGAAGGCCTCCCTTGTATGGCAGGTTCAGTTCTAAGAGGCACACAGAAATAGCTCATGGTGGAACCTGTATTCCAAGCCAGGTCATTTGGTTCCTTGCTCCACGTAATGTGTGCATATGTGTGTGTGTGTGTGTGTGTGTGTGTGTGTGTGTGTGTGTGCATGCTCATACATGTGAAAATGCACATCTCGATTTTTTTTTCTGTCAGTTGTTTAATGTATCCATATCTAACTCAGGATTGTTGGGAAGATTAAAGGATAATATACGATAAGGTACTTAGCACAGTGCTCAGCATGTATGATTGTTTCCTATCATCATCATTGTTGTCATCATCCACCACAACTTTATTCTGCTCCTCAGGTCCCTTCTGAACTTGGTCAAATGTAAACCCCAAAAGTAGAAATGAACATTCCTTTCAGAACTTTCATTTTCTGCAGCAGTGTCTGGGCAGGCAGACTAATGAAAATGTATAAAGTAAGATACAGTAAACTTTCGTAGTATATTACAAAAAAGAACACATAAAAGTTTATGGCAGTAAAACCGATCCAACAGTCCCGTAGATAATTTTTTGGATAAAGAGAAGTTGACTCTTCTGGGGGCCAGGTGCGGTGGCTCACGCCTGTAATCCCAGCACTTTGGGAGGCTGAGGCAGGTGGATCACTTGAGGCCAGGAGTTCAAGACCAGCCTGGCCAACATGGTGAAACCCTGTCTCTACCAAAAATACAAAATCTATCTGGGAGTGGTGGCATGCCCATAATTCCAGCTACTGAGGCAGGAGAATGGCTTGAACTCAGAAGGCAGAGGCTGCAGTGAGCTGAGATCGCACCACTGCACTCCAGCCTGGGTGACAGAATGAGACTCATTCTCTCAAGAAAAAAAAATTTTTGACCCTTCTGGTCTTAAAACTTGAAACTTACATTTGTGTTATGGGAGCTCCTTCCTCAGGAAGCAAAGACCTTCAGGCCTCTCAAAAATAAATAAATAAATAAATAAATAAATAAATAAATAAAAGTGTCAAAGAACTAAAACTCACAAGATCAGCACATCCAGACAATTAGAGGCTGGATCCCTCATTCATGATGATTGCTTTCTTGCCCCTCCCAGCTCCTGTTTTCTCACACATTGTTACATTTCTTCACTACTATTATAAACCCTTAGTTTTGGCTGGTCAGGAAGATGGATTTGAGACTCAGGGAGACGGATGTGAGACTGAGTTTTCATCTCCTTGGCTGCAGCACCCAATTAAAGCCTTCTTCCTTGACAGTACTCATTGTGGCTTTCTGTGAGACGAGCAGCAGGACCTAGTCCAAACTCTGGTGCTTCAGTAACAGTGGGTGCAATTCAGAACTTGAGAGTCCTAAAGAGACCTGCACCTTTTCTATCCAGCAGTACTTTTACACTAAGGAGATAAGTTTACAAAAGTTTATGTAAAATGTTACAAGTTTATTTAAAACTTATATAAGTTGCAGTTAATCTGTAATGTAAATTCTGCATTTTCAAAGATGTGTGTGCACCAGGAGGAGAAACACAGTGACTGAGAAAACCAAGAATAGGAATGAGAATTATGCAGTATGGTCATTTAGAGTATTCATTTATCCAGAAAGTATTTCTTAGACACTAGACACTGGAGGAGATATGAGATGGCAGCACATTAGTACAGTCCCTAGCCCTATGAAGCCAAGACTAGTTGAATTGACAGATGAATTTACAAACTTAATAAAGAAAAAAATGTAATGAAAAAGGAAGTACAGAGTGCTATAGGAGGACATAGTAGGGGTGAGCAACTTCATGGCTGAAGGTCAGAGAATATCTGGAGCATGGATATTCCTCCTCCAGAGAAATTGTGCTGAAAGATAACAAGGGATCAGAGAGGAAAAGTTGATCGTGGAGCAAATGGAAAAAGCATGTGCAAAAGTTTAGAAGATGAAAACAAAGCCTACTTTGGCTAAAGTCTAGACACCGACGGGAGGTTCAAAAGTTGCTTAATGCCCGGCATGACATTTTTGACCACAGCTAACAATGAGAAAATATGGCCAAACATGTCACATCAGTTTACTGTGTTTGCTAAATCCTTAGATTGTGGCTAACCTAAGTCTCTTGTCTTATAAACATACCTAACATCCTTTAGACCTGCTCATTGAGATTGATAGATTAGATGTGATAACTATATAGTTCTCTGTATTTAATCTCATGTGCCATTTTTTTCCTTGTTTATATCCCAAAGGAAAAAATACAAATAATACTGGATTAATTTTATAAACAGAAAACTACTAGATTCCCTATAAAGACAATGTCTCTGACCAGATGGATTTGTGCCATCAAACTTACTTTTTTGGAAAACTTTTGAAATTTTCATCCAATATTGTTTAAAAAACAATTTTAGGCCAGGCGCAGTGGCTCATGCCTGTAATCCTAGCACTTTGGGAGGCCGAGGCGGGCAGATCACGAGGTCAGGAGATCAAGACGATCCTGGCTAACATGGTGAAAC
This sequence comes from Hylobates moloch, assembly GCF_009828535.3. Taxonomy (NCBI): domain Eukaryota; kingdom Metazoa; phylum Chordata; class Mammalia; order Primates; family Hylobatidae; genus Hylobates; species Hylobates moloch. Next base: position 8,437,047 of record NW_026652282.1, on the reverse strand, counting down.
CCCGTCTCTACTAAAAATACAAAAAATTAGCCAGGCATGGTGGCAGGCGCCTGTAGTCCCAGCTACTTGGGAGGCTGAGGCAGGAGAATGGCGTGAACCCAGGAGGTGGAGCTTGCAGTGAGCCAAGATCGTGCCACTACACTCCAGCCTGGGTGACAGAGTGAGACTCTGTCTGAAAAACAAAAACAAAAAACAGAACAAAACAAAACAACAACAACAACAACAAAATATTTTAAAGGATTATAATAAACTGATGTGGTAAAATAGTGCTTGGGACAAGCCAGGCATTTTTTTCTCACTGTTTAAACTGTATCATTTCAACTAGACCTAAATATTAATTCACTTTTATTAGCTTAATAACATTTTCCAGGCAATTTTTAAATGAGTACTGGTTATTTTGCAAATAGGTCTCTTACAGACTTGAGACCAAAAGACATCCCCAAAAGAGCATGAAAGCAGCAAAATGTATATTCTGTTTTTTATGTTCTTTCATAAGTGAGGATGATAAAGCTTTTAGAATAAAATACATGTATCTTCAACTTGTATACTAATTTAAATTATATGCTGTTTACATTCAGTTTATATCATATCAATGTTGTTTATACTAGATTTTAAGTTCTAGGGGGCAAAAAATGTGGCTAATAAGTTACTGAATTATTTAATAAATTATTCTAGAAGATAAATGAGTATAGTGGGATTTCTCATGGATTTAGGGATAAGAATTAAAATAAAATAAATCTAAACCCATGGCATGGCTTTGTCCTCCTAATGACCCTTCCTCCAGCCTTGAGAGCACTTCACTGCTTTGACTCTCATTTTGCATATGAAAACTAAAGACAGCCATGCATGTCACCCTCCAAACTACTAGTACTCACCAGTCTTTTAAGGACTTTACATCCTGTTCCTTTCATACTATTTTTATAATTTGGAGACAAAAGCCCGGATCCTGCTGGATAATAAAACTATTTCCCAGAAACTTATGTTAGTAGGTGTGTTCTAAATTTCACCTAGTGACTTTATTTCACTCAGTAAGCAATAGAGGGGTTTTAAAAAAAATCACAACAGCTTATTAGGATAACCCACTAGAATGTAGGGATCTCTAAACTGATTTGAATCTTTTAGGCCATCTGAACTGACTGCACCTTTGAGCAAGCAATATAACCTTTTTTAAAAAAGGGATACTGTCTCTCCTCTTTCAACCCAATAACCTCCTCATATTCTTTAGAGGAGTGAAGCGTGCATTCCATTAAAACTCCTTTCACCAAGACCTTGGATGACCGTGGTGCTAACCCAAGTAACAGTTGGGTTTTCTATTTTGCTTTTCTTGGCCCTCTGGCAGCATTTACTCAGGTGCTAAGTCTCGCCCTTCTGGAAACACTCCACTACCTTTGTCTCTGTTTCCCTATCTTTCCCGTTGTTACTACAAGCTCTTGAGCCACTCTCTGTTTCCTTTGTACATGCTCTTCCTTTATCCGCCGATAATAGTTAGGGCTTTCTTCTAGGCCTTCTTTTCTCTCACCCTAGATTGGAAGCTCTTTTTAATTTGTTTCATAAACACTTTTTGTTGGTGTAATATGCTCAGTTGATAAAACTTCCAGAGATACAAAGGGTGTCAAGTGAAGAGTCTCCTTTCTATTCTGTTGACTCTCAGACACCCCATTTCTCTTTTTAGGGGAATCTCTGTTATGGATTTCTTGTGTATCCTTGCAGAGATATTTTATGTATACACAGACATAGACACACACAAGATACTGTATAATACTACATACATATTGTGTCTTGCTTTTACTGTTTAATAATGTATCACGTAGATTGTTGCATATATGTATATATAGAGCTACATCTTTTGTGTGCATGTAGATGTAGAATGTGTCTACATATGGATGTATTATAATTTATTTAACCAGCCCTCTTAGAGTTTAATGCAGGAAGTAGAAATTCACTTGCTTTCTGGTTTGTAAATAAAAGGAATTAGGTGAGATGAAGTAATTGAAAGGGAAGAAAAAGTGGAAATAATGGAGTTGCCACCGAATTACTGGTTTCAAAGTTATACAACCATAGCTGTCATCCAGAGATTCAGAAGTTGCTATCGCCATGGCCACAAATGGCGCTGTCTCATACCAGGAAGCTGGTGAGTAGACCCTGGAAGATGGAAACCAACAGCCACATACATTCATACCTGTCTGACTTTGTATGCAGCCTGCATAATATCACAGAGATGGCCTTTGTCTTACTTTTAGTCTGGATGCTTTTCAACTTGGAGTCGCTTTCTTGTTGTATAAGAGAAACTCATGGCAGAACCTAAATAAAACAGAAAGAAGAGTGGAAAAGGATATCAAAGCCTGATTGAACGACACTGTCAAGCCCTTTGGATTATTCACCATAAATATCTATCCTTCCACCTATCTTTAAATTGCAACAATATGGTCACACCTTATATTATATATTACCTTCTACAGTGAAAATATATTCACCCTCTCTCCATAAAGGGGAACCAATTCTATTTTTTGCAGAATCAAACTCTAAGTGATTTTAATTACTTTTTAAAATTAGTCACAATTGAAATTTTATGTCTTGTAACACAATGACTAAATTATAACTAAACACTATACTAATTTAGTATAAACTAAATGATACTTTTAACACCTTTATGTAAAATAAAGGTGAAGGAGAAAATGGAGAAATGAAATTTGGTTACTATGTAAAGGTATATACACAAAATGGCAAGGAAACAATGTATGTAGCTACTATATTCCTTAATTTCACAACTACTCATGAGGTTTTTCTTGGTGAAATTTCCTTCTTCATTTAGCATTCTGTTCTTCCTTTGCCCTTGAATAGTATTTCAGCTGGATAGGATTATTTATATGGTAGGACAATACAAACTAGTATGGTGTTGTTATCACTGTCATCAAACACAAACGGGTGAGATAACTCATTTTAGTTTTCCATCTTGGTGCCAAATACTGTTTTATTTAGGATTACGTGCAGTAAACACTCTAGGCATTTTAAGTAGAAAGAGTTTTAACACAGAAAATTAGGTGCTTGGAAACTCATTGGGAGCAATTCAGGGGATTGCCCATGGGCTAATGGTTTAAAAGTCACACCATTCTCATGCTTTCTGGTGTATTTTTAAAAAGACAAAAGTCATACCATAATTGCTGTGATTGCAAAGTCAGAGAACTGCGACTGATACTGTCACGACACTCCCACAGCTGAATCTCATGCTCATGAAGCTGGTGAGTACATGCTGGAATGTGGAGTCCAGCTGCTGCAAATGCTCATGTCTGCCTCATTTTCCTTTTCAGACTCCAAAGCATCAGGAAAGTGTCTCATCAGTACATTACATTTCATGGAAAATGCAGCTCATCGATGAAATCTAAATCATGTCACAAATCCTAGCTGCATGAGTCTGACAAATGTAGTTTTTAGTCTTCTAAAATATCGAAACCATTGTAGATATAGAGTAGGAACAAAGAAGGGGGAAAGAAAGTGCTAGCACACTTAAGATGACAGATATTGACGTAGCTTGCTATCTTTTGTTTTTACACCCAATTTCATGAGGAATATCTTAGAACACACACCATTTCCCACATATGTGAGAATAAAAGTAGGATAAATTCATAGAAATGGTACTGATGGTTTAAGAGAGACTTTTATTTAAAATTTTATTAAACATTTACAAATTACTAGAGCTTATAACACAGAGTGTGGTCTGTTCTGTGGACCAGCAGTACTGGCCTCACCTGGGAGTTTGTTAGAAATGCAAAATCTTGGGCCAGGCGTGGTGACTTATGCTTGTAATCCCAGCACTTTGGGAAGGTGAGGTGGGCAGATCATTTGAGCCCAGGAGTTCGAGACCAGCTTGGGCAACATGGCAAAAACCCATCTCTACAAGAAATATAAACCAGGTGTGGTGGCATGCACCTGTGGTTCCAGCTACGAGGGAGGATGAGGTGGGAGGATCACTTGAGCTCAGGAGGTCAAGGCTGCAGTGAACTGTGATCATGCTACTGCACTCCAAACTGGACAACACAGTAAGACTCTATCTCAAAACCAAATGCAAAATCTCAGGCCCCTCCCCCGACCAGCTGAACCAGAATTTGCATTTTAACAAGATTCCCAGGTAATTTGTGTGCACATTTCAGTTTGATGAACACTGGGCTAGAGGTGGTACATACTGCATTCCCAGTAGCAACATATGTATGGAATTTTTCCTCTACTATCACTAAGACTGTGCTCAGTTGTCTTCATATTTTTCAAATTAGTATTTGAAAATGGCATTTCTCTTGGCCAGGTATGGTGGCTCACGCCTATAATCCCAGCGGTTTTGGAGGCAGAGATGGATGGATCACATGAGGCAAGGAGTTCAATACCAGTCTGGCTAACATGGCAAAATCCTGTCTCTACTAAAAATACAAAAAAAAAAAAAAAAAAAAAAAAGCTGCGCATGGTGGCGTGCACCTGTAATCCCAGCTACTGGGGTGGCCGAGGCATGAGAATCTTGAATCCCGGAGGCAGAAGTTGCAGTGAGTCATAATGGTGCCACTGCACTTCAGCCTGGGTGACACAGCCAGACCCTGTCTCAAAAAGGAAAAAAAGAAAAGAAAAAAAAAAGAAAATGGCACTTTATGAAATTGAGCATCTTTTCAAGTTTCTAAAAAGTTTTTGTATCAATTTCTGTGAACTTGCTTCTCGCATTTATTCAGTTAGTCTTTTGGTCTTTTTCTTATCAATTTAAGGATGTTTTACTGTTAAGAAAGTTAGCCCTTTGGCTTTGGTATGAGTTGCAAAGTGTTTCTCATTTTGTTATTTACCTTCTTATTTTGTTTATGATTTTATTTCCATGCAGAATACAAACACACACAGACACACAGACACACACACACACACACACACACACACACACACACACAGACAGACACATTCCTGTGTGGTTGAATTTGTTAATCTTTCCTTTCACGTGTTAGAGATTTTTGTCTTATGCTTAGAAATGCCTCTATCACACACAAGATTTTTTAAACTCTTCCATGTTTTCTTTGATAATGATCCAATCCTTGAGCCATTGGAATGTATTTTGGTGAGAGGTATGAGGTAAGGATCCAACCAAATAGTTATCCTAGATAAGTATACATCAAGAGTTCTTAACCTTGCATTCACGAATGCCTAGAGAGTACTTAAGCCCCTAAAATTGCATGTGAAATTGTGTCTGAATTTGGATTTTTCTGAAGCAAAGATCATTAGGGTTCATTCAGTTTTCCTCAAAGATTAAGATCCATTGTTCTATGTAGTGTCCCATCATCCAATATGGCTTCAGTTGTTTTCCGTATCTTTATTACTCCCGAGTGTCCAGTCAGAGCCTTCTCTTGACTTCCCGACTTGGGCATACCAAAGTGGATGAGTCCAATGTAATCACAAGGGCCCTTATAAGAGTGAGGCAAGGAAGTCAATAAACAAAGGAGATGGAATGACAGCAGCAGAAATTGGAGTGATGCACTTTGAAGATGGAAGAAGGAACCAGAGCCAAAAACTGCCTTGATTTTAGCCCATTAAAACTCATTTTAGACTTTTGAGCTCCAGAACTGCAAGAGAATAAACATGTATTATTTTAAGCCACTAAACTTTTGGTAGTTTGTTATAGCAAATAAGAAACTAACACATGGTATAACATAGAGAAGGCAGCAACAGTCTAGCCTCAGGAATTTAATAAATTTACTGGTCTCATTATAACTGCTGGCGTCATGAGTCCAGACAATACAATATCCAAGCCCATCTCAGTGGGATATATTTATATAACGTTTTATAAAGTAAACAAATAGCCGGGCGCGGTGGCTCACGCTTGTAATCCCAGCACTTTGGGAGGCCGAGGCGGGCGGATCATGAGGTCAGGAGATCGAGACCACGGTGAAACCCCGTCTCTACTAAAAATACAAAAAATTAGCCGGGCGTGGTGGCGGGCACCTGTAGTCCCAGCTACTCAGAGAGGCTGAGGCAGGAGAATGGCGTGAACCCGGGAGGCGGAGCTTGCAGTGAGCCGAGATTGCGCCACTGCACTCCAGCCTGGGCGACAGAGCGAGACTCCGTCTCAAAAAAAAAAAAAAAAAAAAAAAATAAAGTAAACAAATAGACCCAATCTACTTACAGACAAGCCCACTTCTATTACCTTACAACTGCATCTCATTGCAAGTGACTGGAGCATCATTGAAACTGGTGGAAGGAACAAGCCTGCCATGTTGGCCCCTGGGTCCCATCTAGCAATTTTACCATCTTCATCTTTTAGACATCCAGCATCTTTTGACATACACCACCTTTCTGCAAACACTGAAAAAGTTCTAGCAGTGTCTTATTTCTCAAATAAGGAAAAAAATGAAAGGAAATATTCTAAGAAAAAAGGGAAAAGGGGCAGCTAGGCATGCCCAAGGGTAAGGAAACATAAGGCATTAGAGAACCATAACCGAGTTTCACTTGGGCAGGGGATGGGGAGATTAAGAAGGGAGAGAAACACTAGTCAAAGCAGGTTTGAATTTAGTCAACCATCTCCTGAAACTGGGCATCTAATATAGCTTAGCTCCATGTCATCTGACTATCATCCTTCTAAAGCCTACCCTAAAATAGCACAGCTGTGACAATATGGTCAAACAACCCAACTGCAGCAAGGCACAATTCTGCAACCCGGGTAAGCTTGTAACTCCAGCCTATAGCTGCTCAGGGGAATCTGCAGAGGTGAAAATGACAGGCTCACTAAAGGCTATAGGAAAGGAGAATCTTTGAGGGAACACTTGGTACTGGAGATAGTGCCCCTTGCCCCCAGTCCTCTGCCCTTTCATGCCAGAGAGCGCTATCATTCTCTAATCACAGTCAGGGAAAGCATTTTGTAGAAGGTATTGATGGATAGATAAAATGAGCCAAGCCAAATGTTTGGTGAGTTGCAAATATGAACAGACATTGTTAGAGGGATGCTGAACAGTTCAGAATAACTGAGAACAGTCATCACCTCTGTGGAGAAGCCTCAGAGTGGGTATAGGAGGCAAGAATATCAAAGGTGAATTAATGAAGCTGTATGGGCGACTGTCTTACAAATGAGAATGCATTCATGTAGTCATCATGTAATTAAAAATAAATTTGCAAGGAAAGCACTTGTACTTTAGAAACTGAATGTTAATGAGCTAAAGGCCAAGAAACAGAACTCTAGCATTCATGAATCAAACAAAATAAAAGAAAGCAAATGTCTTTACATGGACTTTCATAATCAGCCTGAATGTGGATTAGCAAGGAAAAGAGAACCATATGACATCCAGATAATGAAAGAAGAGAATCTGGAGCTGAATAAAGGCATATGGTGAATTTCTAGGGGAAGAAATTGTGTTAGTCATCTATGTTCCTCTGGTCTAGTGCAGTGCTAGTTCCTTGTAGCTGTACATGTCCCCAGGTGTCTGTTGACTGCCTGACTAAAGGGGCAGATGGCACAATCCCATCCGCATTTAGCTACATTCTCACACATTCCTGATGGAAAGGGCTGTGTAAACACTACTTGGCCTTTTATAGTCGTCATGAACCCTGTATGCCTACTACTATTTGGACATAGTTTACCCATTCACTTCCTAGACCAGACTGAGGATTCTCAATAAATCTTTTTGTTTCTTTCATAAAAACCCACCTTCCAAGAATCACATTCAGTGATCCTGCCCCCAACCCCAGTGAAAGCATATGGGGAATCTAAAAAACAATGATTACCAGTAAGGCTTAGCCAAATAACTCAGACGATCTATCAATACAGAAAAATGAGAAAGCGTTTTGTACATGGTAACACTCTAAGCAAATGTGATCAGTAATTACAATCATTCAGTCTCCTGTGGTTTGTCAGTACCCTTTGCGGCTGGGTCTGAGTTGCTGAACTGCTCCTGGTAGGGCCAGTCTCTGTAACTGGCTTAATTGTTCCCCACAATCCTCCATTTCTGGTGTCCTTAAGGAGGTCTTGCTCCTTTCTCTTTGGTGGTGTCGATGGACACAAACTGGTCCATTATATTTTTTACAAGATGCCTTTCCTCACCAATGTTGCCAATATACAAGAAGGTAGGGGAACTGAGGTCCCAACCAGCATATTGTGATCCTAAGTTTATTGAAATGGACGGAATTGAAAATGACAAAATGCCCAATGATTAAAAATTCTACCATTAATTTTATTTTTGTGAAGAATTAAAGCACCCTATCAAAATGCACATAGTTACTTGAGAATTATGAATAAGTCATAATCACTGATCGACCGTTAGCTGGAATTGGCTCATCACATTTTCTGTGCAGTTACTTAGCATGGCATTGAGACAGTGAGGTAATAAATACATAAGCATTGATAGTGAGAAGTAGAAAAGGAGTGTCCAGAAGAAGAATGGCACATCCATGGCATACATGCTTTTCTCATTCACTTCCTACACCCATGGCAAACATCAGACTTCTACCAGCCTCTGCCAGACAGAGCCTCAGAATCCTGTTCAACACAATGTTGTAGGAAACCACTGTGAATTGAACTTTGTGTTGGCAAAGGAGGTAAAAAACTTTTGGTCTTTTCTGGCCTAAAATATAAGGTAGAATGTAAGAAGAGTACCATAGGAGGATATAAGAGTACCATAGTAGAGGAAGGCAGGCAGGGGCATCAGGAAGAGGCTAAGCTGCTGGGGAACGCAGTGTTACAAAGGGACACAGCATAGGGACACAACTGGGTCATTATCTTTCCATATTCACGGAGTTGAACAGCAGTACTTCTCAAAATTTAGTATACATAGGAATCATCTGGGGTTCTTGTTGAAGTGCCGATTCTGATTTAGTAGATCTTAGGTGGGGATCAGGACTCTGCAATTCTAACAAGCACATAGATGCTGTTGAAGTTGCTGGTCCAAAGATTACATCTTGAGTAGTGAGGATGGAGTTGCTTAATGTGGATTAAAACTCATGTCTTGGGCACAGGACCCTGGGTTCTTTCCCTATGCTGTAGAGGAGGGAGACTGGAGTAGAAGTCAGAACTCCCAAGTTCAAATTGGAGTCTGCCACTTATCTTGTGACCACGGTCTTCAAGAATCATTTCTTTTATCTGTAAAATGGGAACAAAAACATACACCTTATGTGATGCTCATGAAGATCAAATAGATATTTTAAAGGACTCAATAAATATTAATTAACTCTGAATAAGCCACAGTCAGTGAAGACACAGAAGCTCTGGCTACACACTCCCAAATAATCCAGAAGAAAAATTTTATCAGCCTTCCAGATGGCTGTCAACATGAAGCCAAACATACAAATATTTGGAATGCATTCAAAACATATTCAACAAGCAACTTTCTCCCTTTCAAATGGGTGTTTTGGCCCCAAGAAGACAAACAGTGAGGGGCTTTATGTAGAAAGATGCTCTCTGTCTAACTTCACTGGCTTCTTTGTATACTTTGGAGCTCCTTACAGATGCATTGGAAAATGATAATTCATACAACATGGATAATCTCAATTTTCAGAAAGCCTTTGATACTATTCCATACAATGGGCTGCTTGAACCCAAGACAGCAGGGATTCTTGATGGAACCCTGAGAAAAAGGAGAAATTGGCTAGAGAACAAAACAAAAAGTTGAGACTGAAACAGAATGGAAAATAGAAGATGAGGTTACATTCAAAGAGCAGGGGAGGAAGTCTAGATGTTGCAATTGTGACTGTCACATAGGTTGGTGTACAGGGTGAGCAATGAGAGAAACAGCGATTACAGCTGTGGCTCAACCATGCATGAGCATCAAGCTTGATAGTGACATGAACTTTATATGACAATATCTTAACATTATAAGGGCTACATATTAATTAGGCTAGACAGACTGTTAAGGCACTTGAAATGATGTGAAAATACGTCCCACTTAAGAATCAAAATATCCAGCTACGGCATGGCACTTTTAGTAGAAATTTTATATTTTTCATTAATTATACTCATTGTAACCCTGGGAAAATAAGAGATCCACATTCTTCTAAATCAGTGATTCTCAACTGACGGTGGTTTTGTGCCCCTGTCCCCAGGACATTTGGCAATATCTGGAGACATTTTTGGTTGTCACAGTGGAGCTGGGGATGCTCCTGGCATCTAGTAGGGAATGCTCAGCATTCTACAGTACACAGGACAATCATCCACACACGAGAGTCATCCAGCCCCAAGTGTCACCGGTGCCAAGATTAAGAAACCCTAGTTTAAACTATTGTACCCTAATGTGTGCACAAGAGAGGCAAATTCATAAGGCAAGAATTTTGTACAGAAAACATTTTAAAAATAACTGCCATATGTGGAATAAAGTATTTATTTTCACCAAACTATAATATGCTGTACTTAAACTAGAAACAGGAGCAAGGAGGAGGGGCTGAAGAGAACAGAGAAATCTGTGGAGAAAAAGAGATACAGGAGAGAACAGAAAACAAAAACATCTAACCTCTGCCGGGACTTCCATGCCCTGCACAACCCACTTTCTTTGTGAGTCTTCTGCCCAATTCACTTCAAATGATTGGTCTGGAGTTTGCTACAGATGGCACATAGATGTTTGAATCTACTCATGCCAGCTAGTCTTCCAGACATCATTTTGTTTTAGAGAAAAAAGCAGGTCTAATGAGAGAATATGGAAAGTAGTTAGAAAAAAGAATTTTACAACTTTTAAAAAATGTATGAAGTTACTTCGATTTCTGACTCATAAATTATAGAAGAAGGTAATTCTTCTAATTCGTACATTAAAAATCAAAACAGTCCAGATTTCCATAACTGCTTTCTATTACTAGGCGAAGATGCAGCCCTGATGGAGGGGATGAAACTGTTTCAGTGGACCTGCAGAGGAACCCACACCCTGCTACTAACTCTACCTCTTGTGATGTCACAATTATAGTCACTACCTTCAGAAATTCTGTCTTCTATTATGGTATGAGTATTCTCTGCAAGTTTCCTCAAGTAACTTATTCAGTTAACTCTTTTAAATAGATCATGTGGATGATGAACCAGAACAGAATGCAGCTAGGGGGTTCAGAAGTGGGAACAAAGAAATCTCTCTGGAAACGCTTCCTTAATTTACATTTTCTTCAAAAGTCAAAACTATTTGTAGGAAGGCAGAGCCCTGAATCATTCAAAATTTCCTCTAATTTAATTCAATGGAAAAGAAAACACAGCTGTGACATGTTCTTGGCTATCAATGGCATTGATTGACCTTTGGCTGAGTCCATTTAGGAGATGGTAACATACATCCCAGGAACATAACCTGGTATCCTAAAATGAAAGTGTTCCTCAGGACAAGGTTGGATTATAAATAATTACGTGATTGGACATCAGCACCCTGCAAAACAGCCAGAGCTGAGGACCACTGAAGCAATGGGAATAGAACTCTACCATCAAGCCTATTTATCCACAAAGATACACAGATGATATTGCCTTGAGTTTCAACACCATTGTCATCATTTTTGGTTGGATTCTTTACCATCATTAATTGATAGAACTCCGTGGATTAATTGATTTTTTTCTTTTTAAATTAGGTTTAATTTTTAAAATTAACAATTGTATATATTTTTGTGTACCACATGTTTTGAAGTAGGTATACTTCGTGAAATGGCTCAATAGGGCTAATTCACATATGTATTGCCTCACATACTTATCACCTGTTGCAGTGAGAACACTGAAAATCTATTCTTCTAATGATTTTCAAAATACAGTATGTTCTTTTTAACCATAGTCACCATGCTGTACCATAGATCTCTTGAACTTATTCCTCCTATCTAACTGAAATTTTTTATCCTTTGACCAACAACTTCCCAACCCTCCATCTCCCCAGCCCCTGGTAACTACCATTTTACTCTCTACTTTTATGAGTTCAACTTTTTTAGATTCCACATATGAATGAGATCAGACAGTATTTGTTTTTCTGTGCCTGGCTTATTTCACTTAACATAATGTCCTCCAGATTTATCTGTGTTGTTTTGAATAACAGGATTTCTCCTCTTTTTTAAGGCTAAGTAGTGTTCCATCCTGCATTTGAACCACATTTTCTTTCTCTCTCTCTCTTTTTTTTTTTTTTTGAGACAGAGTCTCACTCTGTTGCCCAGGCTGGAGTGCAGTGGTGCAATCTCGACTCACTGCAACCTCTGCCTCCTGGGTTCAAGTAATCCTCCTGCCTCAGCCTCCCAAGTACCTGGGACTACAGCTGCACATCACCACGCCCAGCTAATTTTTGTATTTTTGTAGAAATGGGGTTTCGCCTTGTTGGCCAGGCTGACCTCAAGTGACCTCAGAGGCTGCTTCAGCCTCCCAAAGTGCTGGGATTACACGTGTGAGCCACCATGCCTGGCCTGGACCATATTTTCTTTATCAATTCATCCACCGATGGATGCTTAGGTTGGTTCCATATAAGCTACTGTGAATAATGCTGAAATAAACATCGGAGTGCAGATATCTCTTGGACATAGTAATTTTGTTTCCTTTGGATGTATACCCCAAAGTTGGATTGCTGGATCATGTGGTAGTTCTATTTTTAATTTTTAAAGGAACTTTCGTACTATTTTATGTAGTAACTATGCCAATTACATTACCACCAACAGTGTGCAAGGGTTCCTTTTAAAGTTTCCATATCCTTTCCAACTTGATATCATTTCTTTTGTTAATAGTCATTCTAACATGTGAAGTGATATCCCATTGTGGTTTTAATTTATGCAATGATTAGTGATGTTAAGCATTTTTTTCATACACCTGTTGGTCATTTGTATGTCTTCTTTTGAGAAATGTCTATTCAGGTCCTTTGTCCATGTTTTAATCAGGTTATTTGTTTTCTTGCTGTTGAGTTGTGTTGAGTTCCTTACCTTTTTTTTTATATTAACCCCTTATCAGATGTATAGTTTGCAAATATTTTCTCCCATTCTGTAGATTGTCTTTTCATTCTGCTGATTGTTTCCTTTGTTGTAGAGAAGTTTTTTAGTTTGACGAAAAGTTGGCTTTTTGCTTTGGTTTGTGGTATGTGTATGTACACATAAATATACACATATGCATACACACTGACATACCTTAACAGCTGAATTTGAGCATTGTTTTAATTCCCTTGTACATATTTTATTTTACAGTTTGTTATGGTGTTAGTGAATTTAAAGGTCCATATTTGACATGTCAGGGCCAGGTATACTTCTCTTTACTCTTTACCTGTGGATCCTAGCTCATCATTGAAAAAATCATATATTTAGTCACAAGGAGGAAGGAGCAAGAAGACAATGATGAATTAGTACCACCATTTATCCTCCAATGACCCCTTGGTGAAAGGGGTCAGTGAAAGCACCTCTGTACACAAACAGGAGCATCTTAAATATCTTTAATATACCAAAAATAGTTCTCAAAGGAAATATATGCTTAGCACAAGTTTATATCATCCACTGAGCAGCTAAGAATCTATTTAGGTGCTCATTTGTTTTTCAAATATTTCATGTAGTTCATTCAATATGATAGAAGTGAGTAATTATGGTGCTTTAAGTATAAAGATGGTCCCTCACTGGTGCTCCAAATATTAGTGGTCTGTTCAGAAATTCATTTTGCATATGCACAAACTTTGGGGCCATTTTCAATCACTGTTAAGACTCAATTTTTCCCCATTTACTTCAGAATGATTAAGGGGGTAATGAGTAGTGTTGATGACATGGAAACTTCACAAATTGAATCCACTCAGTTTGCATATGTTGATTATCATATTACATTTTAGCCATACCTCATCATCACCATAAAACATAATTTAAGTTTTAGGATGTGGAGACAGAAGTTAACTTTCTACATATAAGGGACTGACTTATGACTTAGCATCGACCAGCCAAAATACATGTAGAATAACATAGAGAAAACACACAAAATAAAGGAGAATTACTGATTTCAAGCAGCTTAATAAGAAATATTAAATATTTATCTGATACATTGTTCTTTACCCGCAATAGGCATTTTAAAAATATGCTATTGGCACTATCCCTTATAAATTCTTTTGACGTTTCTGTGCATGTTCTATGAAGAAAAAATATCAGTTATCTACACCTGGATCATCCTCTATGTCATGTGATCTCAGAGAAAATCAAATTGAGTCCAAACTACCAAGCACCCACCATGTGTGAAGTTCTGACCTTGGCGGGGACAAAAGGCTTCTAAGGAATAGTCTTTTCCCTCAAAGAAACTACATTCATAATGGTGGGGAGAGGACATAAACTTGAAAAAGTTAAATGGCAATAAAATGTTTTACTTATATACCAGGACATCGATAGAAGACATGTCATCAGTGACAAGTACAGCCAATACTTCCGTGCTAGACAGAATAATGGCCCCCCAAAATGTCCACATCCTAATCACCAGAAACTCTGAATATGTTACCCTACATATAAAAGGGAGTTTGAAAGCATGATTAATTTAAGGATCATGAAATCAGGGGATTATCCTGGATTATCTTGGTACCAAGGCCCAGTGTAATCATAAAGGTTTTAGTAAAATGGAAGCAGGACAGTCTGAGGCAAAGGAGATGTAAGGATGAAAGCAGATTAGAGGAAGGCAGGGCCATGAACCAAGGAACTCAGGCAGCCTCTAGAATCTGGAAGGGGCAAAGAAACAAGTTATGCTCTAGAGCCTCCAGAAGGAACAAAGTCCTGCTGATCTATTTTGGACTTCTGACTTCTGAAACTAAAATAATAAATTCTTGTTGTGTTAAGCCACTGAGTTTGTGGTAATTTGTTACAGCTGCCAAAGGAAGCAAATACACTTGCTATTATAATCTACTTCGTTTCAATGGGCCCCAAAGTCCACAGCTGTCAAAGGGGAGTCATGAGACTAAATCAATATTCCAACATCCCAAATTATACACTTGACTCATGCAACAGCTAAATACACTGTCTTTGGAGACGAGGGTAGGAGAGGAAAAGCAGCAGAAGTGCAAAGGAGAGGAGATGGAAGGTGCTGGAGAGTTTCTCTCTCTGGGCCTGTACTGGTTGATTTGCAAAGCACTGAGCAAAGACAGTATGCTTTCCAGGTCTCACCCTCCTGTATAGGGTGAAGTATAAAAGAAACCAAACCAATACTGCCCAAAGCAATCTACATATTCAGTGCTAGCCTTATCAAACTACCAATGTCATTTTTCACAGAATTAGAAAAAAGTATTCTAAAATTCATATGGAACCAAAAAAAGAGCCTGAATAGCCAAAACAATCTTAAGCAAAAAGAACAAAGCTGGAGGCATCACATTACCCAACTTCAAGCCATACTACAAGGCTACAGTAACCAAAACAGCCTGGTACTTGTACAAAAACAGACACATAGACCAATGGAACAGAATAGAGAACCCAGAAATAAAGTTGCACACCTACAACCATCTGATCTTCAGCAAACTTGACAAAAATAGGCAATGGGGAAAGGACTCCATATTCAATAAATAGTGCTGGGATAGCTAACTAACAATATGTGAAAGAATAAAACTGGACCTACCTTTCTCCATATACAAACATTAAGTCAGGATGGATTACAGATTTAAATGTAAGACCTCAAACTATAAGAATCCTAGAAGAAAACCTAGGAAATACCATTCTGGACATCCACCTTGGTAAACAATTTGTAACTGAATCCTCAGAAGCAATTTCAACAAAAACAAAAATTAACAAGTGGGATCTAATTAAAGTAAAGAGCTTCTGCACAGGAAAAGAAACTATCAACAGGGTAACGAGACAACTTGCAGAATGGGAGAAAATATTTGTTAACTATGCATCCGACAAAGATCTAATATTCAGAATCTATAAGGAACTTAAATAATTCAATAGGCAGAAAACAAATAACCCCTCTAAAAGGTGGGCAACAGACATGAACAGACACTTCTCAAAAGACATACAAGTGGCCAATAAACATATGAAAAAATGCTCAACGTCACTAATCATCAGGAAAATGCAAATGAAAACCACAATGGGATACCACCTCACACCAGTCAGAATGGCTATTATTAAAAAGTCAAAAAACAACAGATGCTGGTGAGATTGTAGAGAAAAGAGAGCATTTATACACTGTTGGTAGGAATGTAATTTAGTTCAGCCACTGTGGAAAGCAGTCAGCAGATTTCTCAAAGAACTTAAAACAGAACTACCATTTGACCCAGCAATCCCATTACTAGGTATCTACCCAAAAGAAAACAAATGGTTCTACTCAAAGACACACGCCCTCACATATTCATCACAGCACTATTCACAATAGCAAACACATGGAATCAACCTAGATGCCCATCAACAATGGACTGGATAAAGAAAATGTGGTACATATGCACCATAGAATACTACATAGCCATAAAAAAGAATGAAATCATGTCCTTTGCAGCAACATGGATACAGCTGGAGGCCATCATCCTAAGTGAATTAACACAGGAACAGAAAACCAAATACTGCATGTTCTCACTTATAAGTGGAAGCTAAACACTGGGTACTCATGGACATAAAGATGGCAACAATAGACACTGAGAACTACTAGAGGGGGAGTGGAGGGAGGGTGTCAGGTGTTGAAAAACTACCTATTGGGTGCTATGCTCAGTACCTGGTTGACAGGATCATTCATACCCTAAACCTCAGCATCATCCAATAAACCCATGTAATAAACCTGCGCATGAACTGTCTCTAAAATAAAAAGTTGCAATTTTTTATTGTATAAAAAAAAGACCAGGCCAAGGAGAATTGCAGCCCAGGGCTACCAAAGCCATTAATTACTAGTTTGATTCTCAATGATAAACAAAGGATTTTACTGGTTTCAATTTTACCCAAACTCACGTCCCCATTATCAGCTAATATTAAGATATTATGGCATGAACTTGTTTTTTCTAATTTTTATTCTACAACACTTTAGTTGATTATTTTTGCAAAGGAATGATCTCAGTTTATAGAAGACTGTGGGTGGGGTGTAGGCAGTCAGGGAAGACAGGATCAAAGTAGAGATGCTAATCCAGGAACAACGGCACAGTGAGGGCAGCCAATTTCTCCCTGTGAGTCAAATGCTTTTCCTGCTGAAATCCTCAAGGACAAGATAGATTGTCATTATCCCAGGCTCCATAAAAACAAAACATAAGAAAGTCGCTTAAGAGTGAGAAATCACTTGGTGTTCAAAGAAATTTAATTTGTTTTTATTGCTCTTTATTATTATTTTTAATTGCTCTCCCAGGAATGGCTAAATGACATGGACTTTTCATTTCTTAAAGATCTCAGGGGGCTCTAACTTCAAGACAAGATGATAAATAAAAAAAAAAAAAACCTCTATGTACATATGAAAGGCCAGATACTGAAGTAGCAATGGAGGATCCAAATATAGCCTGATGACTACAGTGGGATACCTCAAATATCCCTTGATACAGTGATAGTTCTCACCAGGGAAACTGGTCATGATGGGAACTCAGTGTGAGACGTCAGGGAACATACAAAGAAAACAAATCAAACCCAAAAGTTAGAAAGAGAGAGGAGTTAAGACAAATACAAATGATTTATTCAAGAACATTGTGTGAGAGAGGAACACTTTAAGAATTGAAGTGAGAGGTTCTGAGGTATCATCTTTAGTTCCAAGATCAGCGCCGCACTCTGAGGTCTCTTATGTGCCTCTCAGTTACAGTAATTGTAGTGGCTAACAAGAGTCACCCCTGTGCTAAGTCTTTCCTGCATTTGTTGTCACAATCTCCTTGTGTAATGTTGGTTGACAGATGAAAAAATCAACTCTTCAGTTATTTACTTGGGGTCCCAGGTTTTAAGTGACGTAATCATGATCAAACCAAAATCTCTTTGATTCCAAAGTCCACATTTTCATGCACTCTATAATACTAAAATCGAGTTTACACATGCCTAGAAGAAAATGTCCTGGACACATCTTAGGCATTAGCCTTTGGATTATTACCTCTCTCCATCCCTTTAGCTGTAATTCCTACTAATTGTATGTTGGAGCTTATCGTTTATCTGTCTTGTTTTTTAACTTTAGCAACTTCCATGTCTTTTGCCTTCTGCACTATAGTTTGGCCTGTTCTTTTATTTATTTATTTAATTATTATTATTATTATACTTTAAGTTTTAGGGTACATGTGCACAATGTGCAGGTTTGTTACATATGTATACATGTGCCATGTTGGTGTGCTGCACCCAGGAACTCATCATTTA
>NW_026652282.1:8418499-8418848 GCF_009828535.3 Hylobates moloch | reverse complement strand
ATGCGGTGTTTGGTTTTTTTGTTCTTGCGATAGTTTGCTGAGAATGATGGTTTCCAGCTTCATCCATGTCCCTACAAAGGACGTGAACTCTTCATTTTTTATGGCTGCATGGTATTCCATGGTGTATATGTGCCACATTTTCTTAATCCAGTCTATCGTTGTTGGACATTTGGGTTGGTTCCAAGTCTTTGCTATTGTGAATAGTGCCGCAATAAACATGCGGGTGCATGTGTCTTTATAGCAGCATGATTTATAATCCTTTGGGTATATACCCAGTAATGGGATGGCTGGGTCAAATGGTATTTCTAGTTCTAGATCCCTGAGGAATCGCCACACTGACTTCCATAAT
>NW_026652282.1:8374467-8418099 GCF_009828535.3 Hylobates moloch | reverse complement strand
AATGGGTGTGAGATGGTATCTCATTGTGGTTTTGATTTGCATTTCTCTGATGGCCAGTGATGATGAGCATTTTTTCATGTGTTTTTTGGCTGCATAAATGTCTTCTTTTGAGAAGTTTCTGTTCATGTGCTTCACCCACTTTTTGATGGGGTTGTTCGTATTTTTCTTGTAAATTTGTTTGAGTTCATTGTAGATTCTGGATATTAGCCCTTTGTCAGATGAGTAGGTTGCTAAAATTTTCTCCCATGCTGTAGGTTGCCTGTTCACTCTGATGGTAGTTTCTTTTGCTGTGCAGAAGCTCTTTAGTTTAATTAGATCCCATTTGTCAATTTTGGCTTTTGTTGCCATTGCTTTTTGTGTTTTTGACATGAAGTCCTTGCCCATGCCTATGTCCTGAATGGTATTGCCTAGGTTTTCTTCTAGGGTTTTTATGGTTTTAGGTCTAACATGTAAGTCTTTAATCCATCTTGAATTGATTTTTGTATAAGGTGTAAGGAAAGGATCCAGTTTCAGGTTTCTCCATATGGCTAGCCAGTTTTCCCAGCACCATTTGTTAAATAGGGAATCGTTTCCCCATTGCTCGTTTTTGTCAGGTTTGTCAAAGATCAGATGGTTGTAGATATGCGGCATTTATTTCTGAGGGCTCTGTTCTGTTCCATTGATCTATATCTCTGTTTTGGTACCAGTACCATGCTGTTTTGGTTACTGTAGCCTTGTAGTATAGTTTGAAGTCAGGTAGCGTGATGCCTCCAGCTTTGTTCTTTTGGCTTAGGATTGACTTGGCAATGCAGGCTCTTTTTTGGTTCCATATGAACTTTAAAGTAGTTTTTTCCAATTCTGTGAAGAAAGTCATTGGTAGTTTGATGGGGATGGCACTGAATCTATAAATTACCTTGGGCAGTATGGCCATTTTCAGGATATTGATTCTTCCTACCCATGAGCATGGAATGTTCTTCCATTTGTTTGTATCCTCTTTTATTTCATTGAGCAGTGGTTTGTAGTTCTCCTTGAAGAGGTCCTTCACATCCCTTGTAAGTTGGATTCCTAGGTATTTTATTCTCTTTGAAGCAATTGTGAATGGGAGTTCACTCATGATTTGGCTCTCTGTTTGTCTGTTATTGGTATATAAGAGTGCTTGTGATTTTTGCACACTGATTTTGTATCCTGAGACTTTGCTGAAGTTGCTTATCAGCTTAAGGAGATTTTGGGCTGAGACAATGGGGTTTTCTAGATATACAATCACTGTCTGGCACTCCCTAGTGAGATGAACCCGGTACCTCAGATGGAAATGCAGAAATCACCCGTCTTCTGCATCGCTCACGCTGGGAGCTGTAGACCGGAGCTGTTCCTATTCAACCATCTTGGCTCCACCCCCACTACCATCTGGCCTGTTCTTTAGAGCCCTCTCTAAATTCATAGTTCTCTGCTGAGCTGTGTTTACCCTACTGTTTAATTCATTTATTGACTCCTTCCTTTTAATGGTCAAATCAGACTCTATTATCTATAGTTCCTTGTTATTGCTCATGGCATTTGATTTCCTCAAATGCTTTGTAAATTTTGTCTGCAACCCTATATTTAGAACAAACTGTATTCTACAGGGCTCCTTTACTCAGCCTATTAGCTTTTGTGGCCGTTTGCCAAGGCTCTACAGGGTTCAAAGTTTCTAGACCAGAAGGTACACTAGTCCCACAGCCCCACACTTCTTGAGTATATGGAAATGCAAACAAGAGATACTCAGCACAAATACACACTATGTATCCTTCACAATATTCCCGAAGGGAAGCGGTTTATATAGGCTAGGCCAGGTGTCTGCACACTATGGACTGCGAGACATCTCCCACCTGCTGCCTCTTTTTGCAAGGCCTGCAAAGATGAGAGTGGTTTTTGAATTTTTAAATGAGTGAAAAACACAAATAATATTTTGTGACATGCGAAAAAGATGCGAAATTCAAATTTTAGCGTTAATAAACAAATATTTATAGGGACACACCATGCCCATTTGTGTACATATTGTCTGTGGCTACCCTTATCCTCCAAAAGCAGAGTTGAGCAACTGCAACAGAGACCATATGGCCCACCAAAGCCTAAAATATTTACTATCTGGCCCTTTGCAGAAAGCGCTTGCTGGGCTAGGTCATCTAATTAAAATCATCTCTGTTTGAAAGTGAAAGTACAGCCCACAGCTGTTTGTCAAAGTGTTCTGCCTATATGAAGAAAAACTTAGAGCATACAAAATAAAAAAGAAAGACTGTGATTGCCAATCCCTTAAGATACCAAGGAAACTTGTTTTTTAATTTCCCCAGTTTTACACTTGCCCATAATTTCTTCAGTAAAACATGCCATTCTCTACTGTGGCCACCAGATGGAGACTCCAATAACAGCCTAATGGTACATCGAAATTTACTTACCAAGATACCCTATGCATTATTTTAAAACAACACTTTGCGAACAGTGTGAATACAGAGATCAACTAAATCATGTCAAACTAATAATAGCCTTGGTAAGGAAACAGTCTGGAGCCCAATAGCTTTTGGGGAGGTGGGAGCACCCCCGAAGTTAGTCTATGCTTGATCTATCTTATCAATGGTCTCAACCTGTAATGTACAAAGAATCACCTAGAATACTTGCTAAACAGGCAGACTCTCAAGCCACGCTGTTAGAGAGTCTGAGTCAGCAAAAATGAACAATGCATTTTTTTAAAAACAACCCTACATTTGATTCTGATGTAGGTGATCTAATGACCACAGATATAAAGGTACTGATTTCAGGAGATTTCTTCTCTGTAGGCCTGAATAAACAGGTGGCTGATTGTGCAAATTACAAGGTCCAATGAGTGCAAGGGCATTTGGCACCACTTCATGGGCAAGGGTTCAAACTTGTGGTCAGGGGTGGAGAAAGCTCTCTCTCCAATTTCAGCACCCAGGGAGAAAGTCAGAAAGGATTGTCAAGGCCCCATTCAAATGGAATGGCCCTCAGGCAGAGCTCCTAATGGGGTGCTATGACTAGAACATAACTTGAGGAGATGCTGGAGGGACTGAGGACCTCCATGTGAAGAGGTCCAAGTGTAGAGGCAGCAAGAGCCATGCTAGACCCACGTGATGCCAGACTTAGGTCTGCTAGGTGAGGTGGGCGAGGCTGACCTGGCAGCCTGAATGTCGAAGTTTCTGTAGCTCTTTAAGAAGAGGAAGTCAGGGAAGACATGTCCTAGTGGTCTTTTTTCTTTTATGATCTTCTTGTGGACCCCTTGTCTTAATTCACTGATTTAAAGCATTACATCGTCTGGCAGTCACACCTGTAGTCCTAGCACTTTGGGAGGCGGAGGTGGGCAGATCGCTTGTGCCCAAGGGTTTGAGGCCAGGCTGGGCAACATGGCGAATTCCCATCTCTACAAAAATAAAAAATAAATAAGTAAATAATAAAGCAATACATCCATTCTGAAAACTAACCTCTCATTATAAAGTGAAGCGTAAGTGTAAGAACTTCTATATCTCACACATACTGATTCTCTTAAGCGCCTTCTCCTTTCTTTTCCAAGTGTCATCTTCAAAGCAGCTTCCACAGCATAGACAAACCCTATAACAGCCTGGTCTGAGGCATTTTTAGGTGATTTTTGTTTGCAGGACCCTAGATTTTCTATCTTAGAACCACTAAGATGAACTTATACACGTGCTCAATAAGTGGTTGCTCTATAAGTGATTCTTTCATTAAATGAAAGAATCAAATGAAGAATAAAGTTTTCTCTTAAAAGGAACAAAATCCAATTTTTAATGGCACCATGCACTTTCTGCATCATTTCCTTCAGGAGCATAGAGAATGGAGAACTGTACAAAACCTCACTTGGTTAAAAACTCCTATATCTTTATTTCCAGTCTTGTCCTCTCTTTAAGTCTTCAATTGCCTGCTAGATGTTTCTACATACATGCCAAAGACTACAGCAAAACTAAGCTCACCATCTTCTTCCAACATCTCCTAGAATCATCACCATTTTTCTAGTCAAGCATGCACAAAAACTTGGAGTCATCTTTACTTGTCTGCTTTTTCTCATCCACTATCTTGCTGGCTTTGTGCTATATTAACTTTGCTCAGCTAAGCCTAGGTTTCACAGCATCCCCTTTGCCATTTGATTCTAGGCAATATTGGCCACCCAGGACATTTTGTGTGCAACTTGGAAATTGGAATTGAAGCAGAAGTCATATCTTGTACACTCTGAAGGTTTGAGCAGGGCTTCTGCACATTGTCACTGATCTGCTGACATGAGGCCAACACCTGCACCACAGCTCCGCCAGCTCCTTCTGATGTCCCCCTCAGCTTCCCCAAGGCCTGGGCCAAGTGTGCAGACAGCTGGCTCTGTTGTGATGGGCATCAGTCTCACGAATGGTGTCAGGCTTTCCTTTCAGATTCCTCATCTTTGTAGATTGCTTCACCAACTCCCACAATTGCATCAGCCTTATCCACTATAAATGCATCCGTTATCCATTCCCCTCTCTTAGTCTACTTCTGCTGCCATAGCAAGATACCTCAAATTGGGTAGTTTAAACAACAGAAATTTATTTCTCACCGTTCTGAAGGCTGGAAATCCAAGATCAGGGTGCCAGCAGGGTCAGGTTCTGGTGAGGGCCCTCTTCCTGGCTTTCAGACAGCCACCTTCTCACTGTGTCTACACGTGGTAGAGGGCAGAGAGTGCAAGTTCTCTGGTGCCCATTCTTATAAGGGCAATCATCCTCTCATGAGGAGCACACCCTCATGACCTCATTTAAACCTACTCACCTCCCAAAGATCCCACATCCAAATACCATCACACTGGGGGTTGGGGCTTCAACTTATGAATTTGGGGGGTAACAATTCAATCCATCGCACTCTCCTAGTGGTTTTCTTTCCCTCATTGAACCCTGGTGGTTACAGCTCTTGTCATTACTCAGGAAGTCCTACAAGATGCTGCAATTTTGTCTACCTGCTTCTTTTTTTTTTTTTTTTTTTGAGACGGAGTCTCACTCTGTTGCCCAGGCTGGAGTGCAGTGGCGCGATCTCGGCTCACTGCAAGCTCCACCTCCTGGGTTCACGCCATTCTCCTGCCTCAGCCTCCCGAGTAGCTGGGACTACAGGCACCCGCCACCACGCCTGGCTAAATTTTTTTTGTATTTTTAGTAGAGATGGGGTTTCAGGATGGTGTTAGCCAGGATGGTCTCGATCTCCTGACCTCATGATCTGCCCACCTTGGCCTCCCAAAGTACCTGCTTCTTGTTTCAACTGCCTTTGCCACCACTCCAGTTCAGAGCCTCTCCCCTGAATGTGGATCTCTGCAGGAGCTTTTCGGATCAGCCACTACCCCTAGTTTCAGGGGCCACTAATCCATCTCGCTCCTGCTGAATCATTCTGGTCTCAAAAACCTCAGTGTCTCTGTGTCTCACCAAATTCAGTTCAAATGTCTTTGTTTTTTCAAGGAATCTCTTTTTGTAAAACCTATACCTTCTTATTTATTTGTTAATACACACATGTGGCTTGCAAGTTCCTTGGACTCTCTGTGCCTCAGTTTCCTTAGCCATAAAATGGGACATATTAATGGTGTCCACCCCAGAGGGTTGTTGTGAGTGTTAAATGAGTTAACTTATGTGAAGCATCTAGAAGACTGCCTGTCTGCCTCTTCAAAAGTTCTCTGTAAGAGTTAGCTATTAATATGAGCCATTATTATTCCCATGGCATAGCCTCTGAACTAGCCCATGTATGCTCCAGGCTCTGCTTTTGTGTCTTGTTTGTTTGTTTGTTTGTTTGTTTGTTTGTTTGTTTGTTTGAAACAGAGTCTCACTCTATCGCCCAGGCTGGTCTGCAGTGGCATGATGTCAGCTTACTGCGCCTCCCGGTTTCGAGTAATTCTCCTGCCTCAGCCTTCCAAGTAGCTGGGACTACAGGCACGTGCCACCATGCCCGGCTAATTTTTGTATTTTTAGCAGAGATGAGGTTTTGCAACGTTAGCCAGGCTGGTCTGGAACTCCTGACCTCAGGTGATCCACCCACCTCGGCCTCCCAAAATCCTCCCTGGGATTACAGGTGTGAGCCACCACACCCGGGCTTTGTGTCTATACTCATGTTGAGCAACCATGCCACCTCAAAAGATAAAATGACATCTGTCAAGAATAAGCAATTAAGATAGAGGAAAGACTACTAGAACATACGTTGGGTCTGTGCTGGACTTGTCAGACATACTAACCTGGAAAGTGCAAAGTCTCCTCCTAGCGGGCCACACCCCATCCACAGTGCCTTGAAGGAGAATCTGTGACAGCCTGTTCTTAGCATGAGGTAGTCACCTGGGTGGGGGTAGGGTGGCCCAAGAACAAAGAGTGGAGTTTCCATAGCTTGGGGAGACCCCTGAGGTGGTCTGGTGTAAAGGCTTTGCCTAATGTGGTGGTGGAAACTCACTAGGCTGGTGAGACTAGCTCCCAGTGGAATCTGGATAGAAGAATACAGTGTGCATTAGCCAGTCAGAACATGGGGAATCATGGAACACACGGAAGGAAGCAGAGGTGCCCATGAGGGAGATGTCAGAGGAGCCATGGAAGACGAGAGGGAAGTGTCCTAAAAGCAGCCTGGGGGCCTAGGCAGAAGAACATTTCTGCCCCAATATTGTTTATTGCTTCTTGTAATAACTCCTCCTTTTCCAAAGGCCTTCTTAGAACCCCAAGAGGCTAAATCAAGAGGGCCATTTTTGAGGAGTTCAAGGAACAGAGGGTGGAGAAAGACATGCACTGAGAGGTAACTGTCTCTCTGAGGGAGTTTGAATGAGGCTGATGGAGTCATGACTAAAGAGCTGTATTTGTCCAACCAGCCCCGCTCCCCATTGCCCCACCATCAGCCAGGCTTCCTTTGGCAAATATAAAGTAGAGATATGTAAGAGTCAAAGGTAGGCAGGACACAGGGCCTGGGAAGCGTTGGTGTGACGGTTTTGTCCTCCATGTTGGTACTGGATTGCTGTATTGGTTTCTAAGGGCAGCTGTAACAAGACACTACAGATTGGGTGGCTTTAAAGCAACAGATATTTATTGTCTCACAGTTTTAGAGGCCAGAAGTCTGAGATGAAGGTGTTGGCAGGGCCATGCTCCTTCCGAATCATCCAGGGGAGACCCCTTCCTTGGCTCTTTCAGCCTCTGATGTTGCTGGCAGTCCTTGGCATTCCTTGGCTTGTAGGGCATCACTCCAATCTCTGCCTCTGTCATCACATGGCTATCTTCTCACTGTGTCTCTCCCTTTTTTATAGGGACATCAGTCATATTGGATTAAGAGCCCTGCCTACTCCAATAGAGTTCATCTTAACTAGTGACATCTGCAACCACCCTGTTCCAAATAAGGTCACATTCTGAGGTACTGCAGCTTAGCAATTCAACATATTTTGTTGAGGGACAAAATCCAATCCATAACAATAGCTAAGTTTCTTTTTTACAAATTATTTTGAGTTATAAAGGTGCATTCATGATGGCAGGATGCAGGATGCCGTCTGTCCACTGATAATTGTCTGCCCCTTCGATCATGTGCTGTGGTCACGGTGAGGCAGCTGCCCCACCCAGCATTACCTTTTCCAGCTGCCTTTGCTTCCAGTTGTAACCACATGACTAGTTCTCACCACTGATGTGTGGATAGAATTGAGGTTTGTCAGTTCAGTTTAAGTCTTCAAAGACACTGGTCCCTTTTTTATTCTCTTTTTCTGAGGCAGAGGACTTGAGGCATTAGGGGATAGCAGAACTCCATGGAGGATAACTGCCTGCCCAGTGACCGAAAATATTCAAATTGGTTTTTTATGAAAGTGAGAATTAAGCTTCTGTCTTGTTTAATTTAGCCATGGAACTTAAGTGGTTTACTTGTTATAGCCACCTGCAGCAACACAACTGTTTCATTCAAAAGACCCAGTTGTTTTTCCTTTCATCATTTTCTCACAGAATTTGATACTCTGCTAAATGCTCCTTTAAATTCCAATATGATTTTAAACTAATCATGAAGGAAAGCAAAAACATATTATATCATCCTAACTTTGGACAAGCTATAGGGATAGATAGATATTATATACTATATTTCCTACAAAATAAAAAGTCCTTACATAGTACAGATATATATATATATATCAGTTATATTAGTAACTTCCTTGTGAAAAGCTGATTTTTTGCTTAATTTTCTATTGCTATTAATAATGCCGTAACCCATGGTCTTTATACTACACAAATAAGGAGAAGCTAAGGGTGACAGAGGAGGCAATGTGTTCTTCTAGGGTCACTTTTTCATTTATCATTCGAATATCATGCAGTCCTACCCGGTTTGGGGATGAGAACAGAAGGATATTTTAATTTCCAAATGCACAGACTTTTAGGCAAATATCTGTCTGTGTGTCTGTTTGTTAAATCCTTTTGGCTCAGACATCTCTGGTGAGTTGTTCTGGCACCATTCACATTTTAGTATCTCAAGAATAACAGGAAGAAGCTTAAGAGACTTCTCAGGAGAAAAGGCAACTTCATGCCATGTGGAGATTTAAGAATAAAACACTCATGCTGAAGGCTTAGAGATGGCAGGTGGTCTTTATAAAGGAACATTCTGTGGGTTCTGACAGATTTACCTATTGCAGAGGTCCTCCACATGGAGCAATTCTGCCCCCCTGGGGATCAGTTGGCAATATCTGGAGATAAGTTTCGTTGTGACAACTGTTTTGGGGGTCGGGGGCTGCTACTGGACTCTAATGAGTAGAGACCAGTGACATTGATCAACATCCTACCATGTACAGGTCATTCCCCCAATAAAGAATTGTCCAGTTCCAAATTTCAGTCCTGCAAAGGTTGAGAAACCCTGACTGGGAGTAACACGTGAAAATTAACTATGTCTACATACTCCTTTGATGAAGTTTGCTTTATTCTCAAAGCTGAAGTTTCAAGCAGAATAATCGTGAAAATCCTAAGAATGATATTGACTAGCTTTCATTGAAATCTATGTGCCCAAGCACTGTGATAACTGCTTTACACAGCAAGGAGTGCTTTACAAATTTATAAATCTCAGTCTTGCTCTTTTTTTTTTTTTTTTTTTGAGATGGAGTCTCACTCTGTCACCCAGGCTGGAGTACAGTAGTGAGATCTCAGCTCACTGCAACCTCCACCTTCCACGTTCAAGCAATTTTCCTGCCTCAGTCTCCCAAGTAGCTGGGATTACAGGCACATGCCACCATGCCCAGCTAATTTTTGTATTTTTAGTAGAGACGTGGTTTCACCATGTTGGCTAGACTGGTCTCGAACTCCTGACCTCAGGCAATCTGCCTCCCGCAACCTCCCAAAGTGCTGGGATTACAGGCGTGAGCCACCATGCCCGGCCCTCGGCTTTGCTTGTAATGCAGAAAATAAAGATAAGAATCTAGGTAACAGAAAATTAGAGACATTTTTTAGAGTAAATTTAGATTTAATTGAAAATCACAGAAACACTGAATTAAACCATCAAAGAAGCCCAACTTTGTGAATGCTAATACTTTTAGAGGAAAAATTATCATAAAAACACTGAGTCAACCAAAATATTACTCAAACAAATTAGTTAAGAATAGTATATCTTTCTGAAGAATATTTAGCCCTGTGAGAAAACATGCACAAGATAATGTTCAATAAAAAATATTAAGCTGGGCACAGTGGCTCACGCCTGTAATCTCAGCACTTTGGGAGGCTGAGGCAAGTGGATCATTTGAGGCCAGGAGTTCGAGACCAGCTTGGTCAATATGGTAAAACCCCATCTCTATTGAAAATACAAAGATTAGCTGGGCATGGTTGTGCGTGCCTGTAATCCTAGCTACTCAGGAGGCTGAGGCGGAAAAGTTGCTTGAGCCTGGGAGGCAGAGGTTGCAGTGAGCAGAGATTGCACCACTGCACACCAGCCTGGGCGACAGTGAGACTCCATCTCAGAAAAAAAAAAAAAGATAATAATTCAGCTACAAAACTTAAAAGTATGATCCCAGTTCACAGCTATGCTTTTTTGATGAATGAATACATTGATTAAAATATTGGAGAGAAAATATACCGTAATGAAATACACTGAAATGTTGTCTCTAGGTAATGAGATTTGTTTCTTCTTTACTATTTCAATTATTGTGTAAATTTTCCAAATCGAGCATGTATTATGCACTACAAGGGAGGTAGATAAAGGAACTAGGGGAGAGAGACGAAATCTCTTTGGACAGAAACTATTTTGACAACATCAGCGATAAAAGATATGCTCTTGATTGAACTATTTATGACTGTTTATATTGGCTGTATTCATGAATTGTATGGAATAGCTCTGGTGGAATAAATGACTTTCTTAAGCAAATGTAAGCGAAACATGACTAATTAGTTCACCTAACCAAATGTGCTTTGGAAGCGTTCATTTTCATTATGCTGTATTTATTTTTGTTGGTTTTCTCTGGAAAGCATATGAAAAAGAGGGGGAAAGAAACATTTCAAACATTAGATACAACTATTTCAAATATTCATAGGCTAAATAGAGGAAAAAAGTGAGAAAAATGTCTTACCTATTTAGTACTTGTGTTTAATAGTTCCTTTACTAATGAGTGTAAGAACTGACTGTTAAGAGAAATTTTCTTTCACGTACCGTTTTCTAAATTCCAATTTGAGGGCTTTTACAATTCAGATATCTTAGAACTCTGGCTTTTGACCACAAAAGCCTAAGATAAATAGTATGGAACGTGAAACAAAACAAGACAAAACAAAACAAAACAACTCAGTAGTCTGAGCTTTGATGTTGGGAATGCAGCACGACACACTCAGATTCAGGAATCCTTTCTGTTCAGTTGCAAGCACAGATTAAAAGACACCAGTCCAAATATAGGAATAGTCTCCCCAAAAATGAGAAATCTTCTTTTCCAAAATGAAGCCAATTGAATTGTGAAAACTAGTTAGATATTTTATATCGAGTTTACAGTGAGGCCATTCCAATTAGGGATGCTAAGAATAAGAGACCCATTTCTCGTTATTCTTTATCATTATTAAAAAAACCGTGAATCAACATTTGTGCTCAAGCGCCGGTAGCCAGTATTTCTCAACCAGGGTTACTTTTAACCCTCAGGTTACATTTGGCAAGGTTTGGAGATATTTTTTAGTTGTCACAACTGGGAGATGTGACTTGCTACTGGCATCTCTTGGGTAGAGTCCAGGAACACAACTTTAAAGTATGCATTCAATAAATACAGATCTCGTTGATGTTGATCCTAATCCCAAACTGGATTTACAATTTTTTTTTTTTTTTTTTTTTTTTTGAGACGGAGTCTCCCTCTGTTGCCCAGAAAGGAGTGCAGTGGCATGATCTCGGCTCACTGCAGCCTCTGCCTCCTGGGTTCAAGCGATTCTCCTGCCTCAGCCTCCCAAGTAGCTGGGATTACAGGTGCCTGCCACCACGCTTGGCTGATTTTTGTATTTTCAGTAGAGACAGGGTTTTGCCATGTTGGCCAGGCTGGTCTCAATCTCCTGACCTCAAGCAATCCACCCACCTAGGCCTTCCAAAGTGCTGGGATTACGGGTGTGAGCTACTGCACTGGCCTGGATTTAGAATTTTTAAGGCATCTGTTACTGAGAATTAATTGATAGAAGCCCTGAAATCATGAATCTAGGATAGTCAGACATAAACTATGTAACTTCTCATTGTAAAAGTGGATAGGTTTTTATTATTTAAATTCACATACGTTTGTTCCTATGTGGGGATTTTTCTTATACTGAAGCATGGACTTAAATAGATTATTATTAAATTAGGAAGTATGCCAATCAGTAAGCTATTGTATCTCAGCTCAATCCCAGTCTTCCACACTCCTCTTGGATGTTGGAGCTGAGAGTCTTTTGCCAGTTGGCTCCCTAGTAGGTTCAACCAAAACCAGGGATGCAGGGAGACTTTGAGGCTGGAGGAGGCAGAAGGGGCCTGCTATTTACTGCCTGCTTGTTCCTGTCAGTGTCATCCCAGCAATGGCTCTATGCCTGGAAGTGGCAGTTCGTTCGCTTCCAGGATTTGTTTTTCATATCTCTAGAACCAGTCTCATTGTACCTCCTCAAAGACACTAGCATCAGCCAAGCAGTGTCCCCTCTTCAGAAGTCTGGAGCCCATTCCTATGTGGCCGCTCCTGTGATGTCCTAGGCTCTGATAACCCCAAACTCTTCCCTTTGTTCCCTCAGCCCAAGAGTGGTAGTGGCTTCTTGAAGTTACTGCTTCTACCTTATCTCAGTAGCCCTTTATGTCCCTTCAGTACTCCCATACCTGTTCAACCAATTTCTTAGATTAAATTCTTTTTGTTCACATACTTGATTTGATTTTCATTTTCCTGACTGGACCCTGATTGAAAATTTAAACCTTGTACAAAATTTTATCACAGTATAGTTATTTATCCTGATCTGAAATATGAAGATGCATAAAAAACATAATTTTCAATCGTTTGACTTGATTTATTACACAACAAAACCACCAGAAAATCAATGAGACCACAGACACAGCCACCGGTATTGTTACTTATAGTCTGGTATTTTATACATGACATCTTCAGGCTGACTGAAAATAATAGCACCTACTGAAACTTGCATTCCGTTTCACCACTGAAAGTCTTTGGACAGTCTTCCTTGGTCATTCAGGGTTTTGGTGAGTTTTTCTAGTTCCCTTTAGGACTTACCAAGCACTCTTTTAGGTTCATAAAGGGTTAGCAGCCATAATTATTGTATCTGGCATCACTGATGCCCAACTACTCTTCCTATTATTGAGAGCAAGCAGACACAAAATAAAAACTTTCTATGCTCAGGGGATAGCCCAACTCTACTCCTGAACAACAGGACTTTGGAAAGAGGTACTTAAGAAAGCCTGTTTGAATCTTGAGTCTTTCTAAAACAGGACCAATGGCACTGTGTTGTAAATATTGATGGAGCCTCCAAGTAGAGCCCATGCTCTGTGTTTTGCTTTCCCCATATATAAAATATGTGAAAATGAGCCAACTGACCAGATGGCCTTGAAGTGACTTCCAACACTGACTCCTCTTAAAAGCTGTGATAGTTACTAAAAACTTTCCAGTAGCTGTAAGGTTTGCTGGAATGATTGGAGGGTAATATGGAGCCTAATGTCTGGCTGGCTCATTTAGAAAGAAAGATGTACAAAGATAAATCTCCACATGGAATTGAGTAAACTAAGAGAGGAGGGCATAGAAGGGAAGGGTTTGATAGAAAGACATGATGCAGGAACCAGGGAGTGCCCCAGAAAATTCATTTGGACAGCTGTCCCCTGCTCCAGAGTCTTCTGGGAAAGCTCAAAAGTTGACCCCTGCAGTCACACCTACACTGCCCTTGACAGTTTTCTTTCCCTAACCCGACTTGTTGGAGATAGGGTTCCTGCCCTCAAAGACCTCATAACATGCATGGAAAAGATTGAGCTATAATTCAATGTCTTAGTCCATTTTATGCTGCTACAACAAAATACTTGAAACTGGATAATTTTAAAACCACAGAAATTTATTTCCTCACTCTTCTGGGGGCTGAGAAGTCTAAGATCAAGGTGCTAGCATCTAATCTGGTGATGGCCTTATTGTTATATCCTCATGTGGCAGAAGGTAAAGGGGCATGCTGGACAAACCCTGCATGAAGCGAAGCCTCTTTTATAAGGGCCTTTATCCCATAAATGAGGGAGGAGCCCTCATAGCCTAATCATCTCTGAAAGACCCTACCTCTTGATTCTATCACATTGACAACACCTGAATATTGGAGAGGACACATTCAAACCATAGCACTCAATAACTGCATGATGATAAGAAGCGTAAATGAATGAACAACTCATCATATCTGCAGTGGTGGTGCATTTTAACTAAGAAAGGCATCAAAGATACCATTTGAATTGAATTTTGGGGAAGTGTTCTAGATCAGTGGAGGTAGGGAGGGACTGTTGAGATCGGGAACAGCATGAACAAGAGTTCATGTTCTTGTGGTTCATGGTTCAATGTGGGGAAACGTCTGACCTGTCTGGGGGAATGCTCTGTGGGGAATTAGTTGGATTGGCAGCCCTGAAAGGAGGAGGTATATGTGTTTATTTATGCTAGAAATGTGGCCTATGGCTGGGTCTGGAGACCTTATATGCTATGCTAGGAGCAGAATTTATTCTGCAGCCAAAGGGAAGCTACTGGATGATTTTAATGAGGGAAGTGACATGAACAGCTCTGTGCTTTAGAAAAATGCCTCTGTAGCAATGAGAAGCACAGATTGGAGCAGAGGGGAATTTGAGAGACCCAAGGGAGGAGACATCTTTTTATCCAGGTGGGAGAAGGTAAAGCCATGAGCCAAAGTGATGGCTGTGGAGGCAGAGAAAAGGAGATTCAAGTGGACCAGCAAAACAATACAAAAAAAAAATCTGTTGAAAATGGAAGCTGGGAGAAATGGGAAATGACAACTGAATGAAAGATCCTTGACAAAATGATAAATATAAGCATAGTGGGTGAGGACAGTTTTACCTTCTCTCTTTCCTCCAATGACCCTCTTACCGTCACTTTCCACCATGCTTTGCGCATAATAGGCACTCAAATATTTGCTGAATTATTTCATTAATTAAGCTAACCTTTTATGCTATTCTCACACCTTTATTCTACAGATAAATTGTTTTAACTTTGATTTTATTTGTAGCATTTGAATTTCTGTAGTAGATAAGGATAATTCATGACACATTAAAATATTGACATGTCAGGAGGAGGAAGCCTTCTTTTTCTTTTCTTTCCCTTCTCTTCCAATGTTTTTTTGGAAATTCACTTTAATATTCTAATCAAAATGTAAAAACCAAAAAATGAATAGACAGCAGAGTTGTTAGGTGTTTATTATAATAAATGTGCAAATTGCCAAGTTTCCCTTCAGTAGAAAACAAGATGACTTTGGGAGGCCAAGGCGGGTGGATCACCTGAGGTCAGGAGTTCAAGACCAGCCTGGCCAACATGGTGAAACCCTGTCTCTGCTAAAAAACAAAAACTATCCGGGCGTGGTGGTGGATGCCTGTAATTCCCAGCTACTTGGGAGGTTGAGGCAGGAGAATTGCTTGGACCCAGGAGACGGAGGTTGCAGTGAGCCGACACAGTGCCACTGCACTCCAGCGTCAGCGACAGAGTGAGACTCTGTCTCAAAAAACAAACAAAAACAAACAAACAAACAAACAAAACAAGATGAAAACCTAGTGGTGACGACTGAATTTGGTGTGGGAAGGTTGGCGACACAGTGGGAATGTCAGCATTTTGCTTCTGTGGGGCCCAAATTGTCCTCAGAATAGTAATAATAATGAGTAGACACTGAATTAAATAGTAGACATCAACCTGCTAGAAATCATGTTGTGGATATTGGTCACAGGTGCTACTATAATGAGTGCTGTTTAGAAACCAGTTTTGAGTTTTGCTTGGAATTTATGTTGTGCCTGAGTGTTTTATAACTTGTTTTTCAAAAAATTAAATAGTGGATTGGGGGAAAGGGGAATGGAGAGTGATTGCTAATGAGCACAGGGCTTCTTTTGGAGGTGATGAAAAAGTTCTGGAATTTGTGTGACGGTTGCACAACTTTGTGAGCATAATAAAAATCCCTGAATTTGAATTTGAATCATAATTTTAGCTAATGTTTTAATTATCATTTTATGTTCTATTAACCAGATCAAAAACTTGTTTCACTTGATTTTTAGTAGATTTTATTTCATTTTATTGTTATTTTTGAATAGTTCTTTGATTTACTTGGTTCAAAAGGCAAAATACACGAAACATTATTCCTCAAGAAGTTTTACTCCTGTGAATATTTATTCTTATTTTCCACCTTTTCTTTACAAAAGGTGGTGTTATATATATATATATATATATACACACACACATTGTTCAGTGCCTTGGATTTTTCACTCAACAATATGACCTGGACATCTTCCTACATTGGAACTTAGAGAACTTCCTAGTCCTTGGATTTGCAGTTGCATGGTATTCCACTAGTGGAAGTAAGACAACTTATTGAATCAGTCCCGTGAATCATCTGATTTTTAAAATATGAAGATATAATTAAATAGAATTTTGAAATGTCAGTGGATAAAGAATATACACACAACTCACATGTACATCTGATTTGAAATATTTTGGCTTATGGAATGATCAGAGAAAAGAAATTTGTTACTTATAAGCTCCAAAATAATAATTTATGAAAGAAATCCTGTAAAAACTAATTTTGAATCAAAATGTATAGCAGTTATAGAAAAGAAAAAAAATCAATGTGCATAGAGCAATTATGTTCTAATATTTTAAATGAGGATATGTTTCTTATTAGAGTTTATTAAAGCTCAAATTATGTAATGGTGGCTATTCTGTAACTTTACATTTAAAAGTAAAATAACTAAAGCCTTTTGTGTTAGCAAATTAATTTTCTGAAATTTTATTCATTTATCCTGGGTCGATGTCTAGATTTCAAAAACAAAAGCAACATACTTTCGTTGACTGTAGCAAAGCAGAAACATAATTACATATCAGATTAAAGCTCAAACCATGAAAAATGATCTAATGTTTTCCTTTCACATTTATTAGGAAAACAATCAAAAGCCTTTTCTAATATTAAAGTTATTTTTTGAAGTCTTACTCAAAGGAATCCTAGATTAATCATAGATTTAAAAATCCTCCCATTCGTGCCTGGGGTTGAGGTCCTCCCTCGCCTAGGCAGAGGTGGGAGCTTACTGGGGCTGCTGCGGCCCTGCTTCCTCCTCCCCATTTCTACGCTCCTGGGACCATGTCTGCACTGGTGGGTGCTAGAGCCAGGAGAGACTTTTGAGATAATGTACAGTCTCCTCATTTTACGTATGAAGAAACTGGGGCTTAGGGAAGAAAATGAAGTTGTCCAGGTCACTCAACTAGTGGTAATGCCAGGACCAAGGTGAAGATGCCTGGAGGTGTCAGGGCTGTGGGGACCACATTGCTCCAAGCCAATGATGATACAGGACTGTCAATGAAGCCTGGCACAGCTGTTGCTTCTGGTGTTCAGAATGCCAGGATTCCCTTACCGGGTGGTACTATGAGAAGGATGGGAAGCTCTACTGCCACAGGACTACTAGGAGACATTTGGGGAGTTCTGTCATGGGTGCTCCCTGCTGACGACAGGGCCCATTATAGTGGCTGGAGATGTTACAGTAATTGGTTAATCAGACATGTGCAGGGCAGGAGAGGGCTCCTCCACACCAGGAATGTCAGGCGACCATTAGGTGATGGTCGGGCAGTTGTTAACCGTCTCTCTAAAATAATAATTGGTTGCAGCTCGTACCAGGGAAAGGCAGTCTCCCAACACATTAAAAAAAACTCTGAAACTGGTGATCAGCAGCTCTCTGATAAGATCTCAGGACTTGGGTGAGTGGGCTCAAGCATGTGCACTAAGAGGCAAAATGGTGGACTTTAACTGGTCTATGACCTTCCTCTAGGAATGCTCGACTGGTAAGGGGAAAAGCACCTCAAGTGAGCATGTGCACAACTTCAGTAAACACACGTGCATGCAGCCCCTCCCAAGTGTTAGCAGCCCACTGCACATGTGGACAGCCCACCCCAAGGGAAGAATCAGGGGAGACAAGATGCAGACCCCAGAAGAATGCCAACATGTAAAACCCCAAGTCAAAGGTCAAACTGCACACTTGATCTCTGAAGTCTCCTGCTTGGCCCTCTTCCAAGTGTGCTTTACTTCCTTTCATTCCTGCTCTAAAGCTTTTTAATAAACTTTCATTCCTGCTCTGAAACTTGCCTTGGTCTCTCACTCCCTCTTATGCCCCTCGGTCGAATTATTTCTTCTGAGGAGGAAGAATTGAGGTTGCTGCAGACCCATGCAGATTTGCTGCTGCTGATAGGGAGTTCAAGTACCATTCAGAACGCTTTGCCTGTATGAGCTATAAGGTGACCATTGAGGATGGGGATGCATATGCCGTGATGCTGCGTGTCACCCTATACTGTGGAAAGTGCCACAGTGAGGTGGTGCTGGCACCCATATTTGAGATACTCTCCACAGAGTCCATTCAGGACCAGCTGCCCTACTCTGTCATGCTCATGTCCATGCTGGCCACCACAGAGGGCAGGCAGAGCTTCTCCGTGTCCGTGGAGAATGCCTGCTCCAACTATGTTACCACCGTGCAAGTAAAAGAGGTCAACCAGATGCACATCAGTCCCAACAGCCGCAGCGCCATCCACCCCAGGGACCGCATCCTGGAGATCAGTGGAACCCCCATCCACACACTCCAAGTAGAGGAGTTGGAGGATGCAATTAGCCAGATGAGCTAGACACTTCTGCTGTTGATTGAACATGACCCCGTCTCCCGATGCCCAGCCCAGCTGCGGCTGGATGCCTGGCTCTCTCCCCACACGCAGAATGCTGGACACCCTCACGCCCTCAGCACCCTGGACACCAAGGATAATCTGGAGGGGACGCTGAGAAGATGCTCCCTAAGACTCAGCAACAGCATCTCCAAGTCCCCTAGCCCCAGCTCTCCAAAGGAGCCCCTGCTGCTCAGC
This sequence comes from Hylobates moloch, assembly GCF_009828535.3. Lineage (NCBI taxonomy): Eukaryota > Metazoa > Chordata > Mammalia > Primates > Hylobatidae > Hylobates > Hylobates moloch. The sequence goes on along the minus strand of NW_026652282.1, from coordinate 8,399,600 downwards.
CATGACATCAGCTGCTGGGAATCCCTTTGTTGTTCCAGCACTCATTCAAAGCAGATCTTCCGGTCCTGTGACCTGATCCCCAGGGAGGTCCTGGGGAAGGGCTTCTTTGGGCAGGCTATCAAAGTGACACACAAAGCCACAGGCAAAGTGATGGTCATGAAGGAATTAATGCGATGTGATGAGGAGAACCAGAAGACTTTTCTGACTGAAGTGAAAGTGACGTGAAGCCTGGACCACCCCAATGTGCTCAAGTTCATTGGCGTGCTGTACAAGGACAAGAAGCTGAGCTTGCTGAGAGGACATTGAGGGGGGCATCCTGAAGGACCTTCTGCAAAGTGTGGACCCGTTCCCCTGGCAGCAGGAAGTCAGCTTGGCCAAAGGCATCACCTCCAGAATGGCCACCACCAAGAAAAGTACCTTGCACAAGAACAACTTCAAGAAGTGCTACATGGTGGTGGGAAACCTCTACTGGATGACACCTGAGATGCTGAATGGAAAGAGCTATGATGAAATGTGGATGTATTCTCTTTTGGGATCATTCTCTGTGAGACCATTGGGCAGGTGTATGCAGATCCTGATTTCCTTCCCCAAACACTGGACTTTGGCCTCAGCATGATGCTTTTCTGGGAGAAGTTTGTCCCCACAGACTGCCCTCCAACCTTCTTCCCCCCGGCCATGATCTACTGCAGAATGGAGCCTGAGAGCCATTCTCGAAACTGGAGGACTCTCTGTACCTGGGGCAGCTAGGCATCCCGCCGCCTGTAGGGCTGGAGGAGTTGGACCACACTGTGAGCATGCAGTACGGCCCGATCCAAGACTCACCCCACTAGCCCTGCCCAGCCCCCTGCAGGGGGGTGTTCCACAGCCAGCATTGCTCCTCTGTACCCCATCCCTGATGTGAGCAGGGTTTTTCCGGCTTCCTGTGGATTGGCAGCTTGTTCAGAAGCAGAACAAGCCGGCAGGGTAGGGTGGCTCACACCTGTAATCCCAGCACTTTGGGAGGCCGAGGCAGGCGGATCACCTGAGTTCAGGTGTTGGAGACCACCCTGACCAATATGGAGAAACCCCATCTCTACTAAAAATACAAAAAGTTAGCCGGGTGTGGTGGCACATGCCTGTAATCCCAGCTACTCAGGAGGCTGAAGCAGGAGAATTGCTTGAACCCGGGAGGTGGAGGTTGTGGTGAGCCGAGATCACGCCATTGTACTCCAGTCTGGGCAACAAGAGCAAAACTCCGTCTCAAAACGCAAACAAAAAAGAAGCACAACAAGCCATCTCTTCTATCTCCCCAGGAGACGAGTGGATGCAGCGCCAGGAAAATGTATCTCCACAGGTTTGAGGGCCTGGTTACTGTCTGCAAATCCAGCATTCACCTGAAAGCTGTGAACCAGACCAAAAAAAAGCCTGGCCTTTGGGCCAGGAGGAAATCTGTTATTCAGATCCACCCAGGAGCCTCCAGGTCACGCTGATTAGCGTAATCTCTTACACTAATCAGCGTGACCTGGACTTGCTAGGCAGGATCCCAGCGTGAACCTGCCTGTGAACTCTGAAGTCTATAGTCCAGCTGGGTGCAGGAGGACAAGTGGGAGTGTGCACGAAGGAAAGACTGGTGGCCAGAAGGCACTCAAAGGATGTGAAAAGACAGTGGTGCTCCCCACTTCCACTCCGGGTCCTGCCCTTCCTGGAGCAGAGGTCGAGGGAGTAGGTTTTGAAGAGTCTTGGTGTGTGGCACAACTCTAGCCAGCCCAGGAACAACATCAATGTGAGGGGAAGCTTCCACCTCATGTTTTCAAACCTAATTACCCGAGACTGGCTGAGAACTTATGGGAAACAACCTGTCTGTTTGCAACAGTCACCTTCAAGCAGAGGAAGAAGCTGGGGGACTAGAAAGAAAGAGGCCCTGCCCTCTAGAAAGCCCACATCCTGGCTTTTGTTACTCATACCCTGGTGGACTCCTCAGTCAGAAGCCTAAGACATTTTGCCTAGAGCTAGATGGGTTCTGGAGGACAGTGTGGCTTGTCACAGGCCTAGGGGCTCAGGCAGGGGAGTGGGAGTGTCAGCAATCTCTTGGCCTTGGCCTTGTGGCAGCCACTATTCACCCTTCAACATGCCTGGTTTAGGCAGCAGCTTGGGCTAGGAAGAAGTACTGGCAGAGTCCCAAAGCTGAGATGCTGAGAGATACACCTCCCCAAGCTGGGCCAGCTGACTTCTACCTCCCTCATTGGCTGTCCCACCTCACTAGTTCCTGGCTGCAGCTGCCTGAGCCACAGCTGCAGGTACTGGAAAGCCCTGAGATGACCCTCCACCTAGGCTCCGAGAGCTCCAGGGACCCTTTGGCTCAACTAGATTTGCATCCTCCTAACTGTGAGCTTGCGCCATGTTTAACAAATTGAGAATAGGTTTGGGGTATTAATGCAATGTGTGGCCGTTGTATTGGAGTGATGTGTGTGTGTGTGGGGGGAGTGATCCAGGAAAGTTGTTGTTGTTAATATTATCTTGTCATTACATCTATTGAGTGGTATGTGAAATATCGTACATAGACCTGATGAGCTGTGGGATCAAATGTCATCTCTGGCCAGAGTTTCCTTGCTATACAGACTATACTTACATGTGAAGTTTGCAAGCTTGCTGTAGGGTTGAGCCTGGACTCCCAGCAGCAGCTCAGTTCAGTATTGTGTGGCTGGTTGTGCCTCAGCTGTCCCCAGTAAGTGTGGGAGTGGTGGACCTGAACTGGGCCATTTATCAGACTCAGTAAATTAAGCAGTTAGTATAACAAGCAATTTTTTTAAATCCAAAATTTTTAAAACTAGGGGAACAGTTTGCATGCATTCGTGCATTGCAGTGAGGTTGAGATATACACGTCAACTTTTGAAAACGAGCCAAGAGATTATAAATCAGCATATGAGACTCTTTCTATTCATCTTATTTAAAGTACTGACTTTGTATCATTTACACATTTAGAAATTGTATTTTGCTGCGCAGAAGGGGACAAAATGTGGGGGCAAGTATTAAATTAGGCAATATGCTAGGAAGAACAATCAGTTATTTGTTAGGTACCTATTAATGATTTGTCCAAGCGAAAACTGGTTTCTGAGACTGTTATCTGTAATAAAATACATTTCCCAGCGAGGCAGTGAGGGAGATGATCATAGGTGAATCTTTGCCAATCCTGTGTCTGTTCATTGTTTTGCATCTATTATACACTGGGAGGTCTTGAGGACCAAACATGGAATGTATGACTTTTAAAATATGTCTGGCCAGGTGCAGTGGCACATGCCTGTAATTCTAGCACTTTGGGAGGCTGAGGCGGGCAGATCACCTGAGGTCAGGAGTTTGAGACCAGCCTGGCCCACATGGTGAAACCCCATCAATACTGAAAATACAAAAATTAGCTGGGCGTGGTGGTGGATGCCTGTAATCCCAGCTACACGGAAGGCTGAGGAAGGAGAATCACTTGAAACTGGGAGGCAGAGGTTGCAGTGAGCTGAGATTGTGCCACTGCACTCCAGCCTGGGTGACAGAGTGAGACTCTGTCTCAATAAATAAATGCATAAAAATTCAATATGTCTTGTGATGTTTTAAAATATCAAAATCATCCCATTTAAAAATCAAGCATGATTTTTCAAGGAAATTAATTTTGCTACTTTTCCATTCATGGCACAGGGAGTTGTTTTTGAGAAGTGTTTGTTCTTCAACTTTCCCCTTGAAAGTAAATTTATTTTCTTTCCCTGGTCTATAGGGCAACACCAGTCATAAGACAATTCCTCTTTTATTGCTCTCTTAACGTTCTCCAGCTCACAGGAAACTTCCTCTTCAGGCTTTTATCACTGTACCTTCTAAGTGTCAATTAGTGAGTTCTATCCGTTATTCCATTAATATCCTTTAAAAGTCTATTATATGAAAATGAAAATCCTTGTGCAACTTGTTATTTGAGAAGCAAAGGCAAAAAAAAAAGTTGCTTAGTATATATAGTATGACAAAATAGACACACACGAAAATGTAAATAACAAATCTATAATATGAAATATAGCAATATGAGAAGAGAAGGATAATGCAGGCAGATCATACTTGATTGCTGGGCACATAGGGTCTCCAGACACCAAAGGGGTGCAGACAACAAGGTGCACATGGACGGAGTAATTTGTGTGGATTCACAGAGAGGGAAAGACCGCAACAGGCCATGGGACAGCATTTGGGTGGGCAGAGGGAAGAAGATCAGCACTCACTAAGAAAGCTTGGTGGCGAAGAAGTCCCCCTATTTAGGAGTCAATCACAAGGTGAATGTGGCTGGCATCAAAAACTAAAGGAGAGGACTAGCAAGCCTGGAAAACTGAAGTTGGATTCAGACCATAAAAGGTCTTGCATGTGAGAATAAGGAAGAATTTGGAGTTTACCTTCTTTCTGTTGGATGATTTATTCATCACCAAGTGTTTATGGAGTGCCAGGAACAGTCTCAGGAACCGACAATGCAGTGATGATTAAGACACTCAAAGTCCCTGCTGCTCTGGAACCATCATTGTAGAAGGGAGGAAGACAGAAAATAAACCGGAAAACAAATTAACAAGATCATTCAGGCTGTGCGTGGTGACTCAAGCCTGCAATCCAAGCACTTTGGGAGGCCAAGGTGGGAGGATTGCTTGAGCCCAGGAGTTGGAGACTAGCCTGGGAAATGTAATTGCCCATAGAGACCCCGTCTCTATGAAAAATTAAAAACAAAAACAAAAGCAAAAAAAAACTAGCCCACTGTGGTGGCACACACCTGTAGTCCCAGCTACTTGGGAGGCTGAGGTGGGAGGATCCCTTGAGCCTAGGAGGTAGAGGCTACAGTGAGCAGAGATCATGCCACTGCACTCCAGCCTGGGCAACAGAGCAAGTCCCCATCTCAAATAAATAAATAAAAATAAGATCAAGATAATAATTGTGGTAAAAATAATGAAATAAGATCATGAGAAAGAGGATGACTGGGGCTAGGGACAAATTTTTACTTTTACTTTTTATTTTTATTTTTTTTTTGAGACAGAGTCTTGCTCTGTCACCCAGGCTGGAGTGCAGTGGTGTGATCTGGCTCACTGCAACCTCCGCCTCCTGGGGGTTCAAGCGATTCTCCTGCCTCAGCCTCCCAAGTAGCTTGGACTACAGGCATGCACCACTGTACTCAGCTAATTTTTGGAATTTTAGTAGAGATGGGGTTTCACCAAGTTGGCCAGGCTGGTCTTGAACTCCTGGCCTCAAATGATATGCCCGCCTTGGCCTCCCAAAGCGCTGGGATTACAGGCGTGAGCCACTGTGTCTGGCCTGATCATTTTTTCAAAGCAAGGAAATAACACTATCAAAACAAAGATTTAGAAAGTTACATTTCTTTTTGCTTAATAAACACTCATGCACTAGGGAAAGAATAGCCTTTTGGCTTCCTCTCTTCTTTCTTTTATAAAACATTTATTGAGTGGTGCTTTTCTGGGGACAACTCTTTAATTTAGTTTTCTAAATTAATTAGGGGGATCTCTAAAGATAGAGACTTTTGATCCAAATGAAAAAGTGAGAAGTCCGAGACAAGTTAGCACCTACCCAGTGTAGGTCGGCAAGTTTCTCTTTTGGCTTTTGCTAATGATGATGTTGCTGAAGGAGCCAGGTTTTTCAGAAAAAGGCAGGGAATGGTGGGTCCTGCCATTGATCCATACAGTGTTGGTGAGTGTCCACTACATCTGGATCCAGATATTCCCTCGCAGTCACTTTCACTGAACATTATCATTCTTAAATAAAGGAAAAATATAAATCTGCCCTAATGCTTGTTAATTCGAATCCATGTTTTCACAGGTTGTATGAATCAACACCATTTTAGGCAGTTCAGATTTGCCCAATTGAGGCCTCCTGACCAGATGTGCTATGCTAAGCCAACCACAGTCAGCAGAACTGCCTACAAATATGAACAAAAAATGAGTGTTTCAGATAAGAAATGATCTCCTAGACTTTGTGTCAGAAAACAACTGCATGAGTTTAGAGTTCTGGCTGGGGATTTCTGAAGCAAGCCAATTTCATAATGTTGTTGGTTGCTTTTTTATCCTTAACAGCTTTAGTTTTTCATCTGAATTAAGTATGTGCCTGTAATTTGCCATTCAAAATGTAAACTCCCTTCTCCCCCATATTTTCCCATCTTGTTCCCTTCCCGCCCCCACCGGGACTTTGATCTCCCTAATCTCCTAAATTCTTCCCAGAGATACAGACTTTAGCAGTTCATTCTCTTGGTCCTTCACCATTAAAGCATAGCTTCCCTCCCTTCAAAAGTCTTATTCACTTTCCACCTTCTTTCAACATGTAGCCAGAAAGTCCATGTAGTAGAGCAGAAAGAGGTAGGCTTTGAAGTCAGCAAGACCTGGGTTTGAAAAGCAGCTCTGCCTGAATGGCTGTGGGAATCACTTCATGTTTTAAAGCCCTACTTTCTCACCTATGCAGTGTGCTTGATGGACAAAGTAAATGCTTACCGTATCTGAGGTTTAAAGGAAATAATGATTATAAACTACGGCTAATATAGATATGTATAAGTGCCTGCCATATAGAAGGTGATATACAAGAAAATGTTTGAAATTGAGACTCCTGTTTCCCCCTTTTTTCCAGTAATTGCATGTTTGGAAAATTACCGTCATTCTATACATATGTACATAGAGTATATTTTTCTCTGTGTTTCTGTAATGTTTTAGAACTATGATTTTTGAATTTTAACATGCATGCAAATCACTTTTTTCTCATTTTTTCTGATTCAGGGAGTCTAAGGTTGGGCCTGAGATTCTGCATTTCTAACAAGCTTCCAGGTGACATTGAGGCTGCTGGTTCAAGGATCATGCTTTGAGTGGCAATGTCGTAGAAGGAAAGTTCACAAATGTGGTGTTAGGAATGTATTCAGCTGCATGTAACAGAACACCAGCTAACAGTGTCAGGATTTGTTCTCATGCATTAAGAATCTAGAGGAAGTAGATGGCTACTAGCATTGGTTTTGTGTGGGCCATGATATCAAGCCCAGCATGACTGTGATACTCTTGCTTTTCCCTCAGGCTTGTTGGTGAATGGCCATAAAACTGTTTCAGTTTTATGCTACAGTTTCAGACTTCATGTTCACATTTCAAGGTAGTGAGAAGAGACATATCCCATGCCAGCTGTTTGCTTCTATCAGGAGAGCAACAGTTTTTCAGAACCTCCTGAAAGCTTTGGCTTATGTTATAATGATCATCTTAGTGTCACATGGCCAATCCACCCTCCAAGACAGACTGAGAAAGTGAGCCTTCTGAGAAGAAAGAGTGGGTACTGAATAGGCAACTAGCAGAGACTGCTCTATTTAGGTTCCTCCTACCTTTGTTAAATAACTTCTATATAACTTTCCTCTGATACCTGATCTTTTCATACATACTCAGAAGATACTTGGTAACCCTTTGAAGGTTTACTTAGCTGCCCCAGTAGAGGAATTGCTTTTCTTAGCTCTTATATATCACACAAGTCTAATATGATATTTCTTAATACACAAAGTATAATTGTGAGTTAATAAAGTCAGCTTTCAATTCCTTAAGAAAATGCTCAGATTCTTACTGAACACAGACCACATCACTCACTTAAATAATTTGGGCTCAAATGAAATACTTTAATTTATATTCAAATTAGCTCTTAGTGAGGGAATTAGATGTCAAGAATAATAGGTCAAAGGGAACATGGGAATGTTAATCCCCTGTCTATAAATAGAAGACTAGTGATACACAGATCAAAATTAAGTTCAAACGGCATGCCTAAAATAGACTTTTGCAAATGATGCTTCTAAGGAGGAATTATTTGAGTAAAAATAACTCTAGCTCCTATTTTAAGAAATCTTGGATGTTACAATAATGTATTTAACTCGTGGCAAATAAATTAGTGGATGTCTAATAAAATTATTGCACAAATAAGAATTCATAACAGGAAAAAGACAAGCAGATTTAGTTTGTAGGAAAGTTGAACACTCTACGGAAATGGGGAAGAGAAATAAAATTCATACCTCATAGTGTCAAATTAGAGGTCAATAATAAAATCAGATTTCAATTATTTGAGACTATATTGACATTTCCACCAACTTTATGAATCAGTCAGTCAATATACATGGGAACTTTAGTCTATTGGAGGCTATAAACAAAAATATCAAGTCAACATAATTACTTCTGTGCCCCAGGGATGGTATGAATCCCCCAGCCCCCAAAGAAGACATTTCCAAAGTTGATGTGCAAAGACATGACTTTGAGTTTAAAGCCTTTTTCAGCTGTTTGACTTCAGACTATTCCTTTGCCCTGATGGCAATGTTGACTACGTATAATTGCTCTGAAGATTAAGTGAGAGGATGTAGGGAAGGTGTCAGGCATGCAGTAGGCTCTCGAAAACTTTCTTCTTTCATGCTCTGCACCATTTAGGGAGCTCACACTCTGTTTTCTGTTGTTGCTTGGTTTTCTGATATTAGAATATTAGAAAGGTGCTTGGAGAGAAAGCATACTAGGGAAGACCATAATATCTTAACAAGATGATTCCATTACTTTAAAGGGTTGTTAAGTCCTCAGGATATCTAAGATAAAGACTAAAATAACATCTAAAGGCAAATGTAACTGATTTGACAATTCTCCACTCTTTCACCATTTGGAAGTCTCAACCTTTAGCAAGCTTTGTGTGGTACAGATTATTAAGAACTGATGAATTCCATAGACCAGGTCAGGCTTAATAATAGCTTGTTTTGCTTTATACTTTAAGTAACTTTTTAAAAAAAATTCACATCAATTAGTGTCTGAATTTAAGAAGTCTTACAGCAGACAGAACTTGGGCAGCAAAGATCATTTCCAATGAAAGTGGATATACCAACACGGCAGAAATGAGAAGCAACTTCCTACTTGATGTTTTGGTTCCAAAATGGCGCATTCACTATTATAGCAATATCACATTAGACTGATTTCTTCTTCCACAACATAGTGATCGTATTTGCCAATTGTTCCCAAGGTTATAACAGTAATTGGTCATACTCCTGATGCAGGATCAGAGGAGGCAGGAGATGGAGGTAGGAGATCAGAAGAGGTAGGAGATGCCATTAAGCACTATGAGCATCTGATCAAGGTTTTGGTGCTTTTCAGGGACTTAAAAATCTTCAAGACTTGAAATCAAATTTATGGGCTTAAAAATACAAAGTGAGAACTGTAAAATATAAATAAATGTTTCATTAAATGTATACAAAGCCTAACATTATGTCAACTTCCCTAATTGATAAATTTAGTATCTATAAACATTTCACTACATTTAAAACCATATATAAGTCATATTTTCTCACTTTGTGAGAGTTTGTGTATATGCATAGTAACTGCTGAGAAATTATAACCAATTCATAAGTTAAAAGTTACTTGTAGCCAAATATCATAAAACACAATTATAAAATCCTGAACTTTTTTTTACAATAATCAATTATGCTTCCTGTGGGATGGGGATTTGTTTTAATATGTTTTATTTATTTATTTATTTTTATTTATTTATTTTTTTGAGACAGAGTCTCACTGTGTTGCCCAGGCTGGAGTGCAGTGGTGTGATCTTGTCTGCCTCCCGGGTTCAAGTGATTCTCCTGCCTCAGCCTCCCAAGTAGCTGGGACCACAGGCACGTGCCACCACACCCGGCTAATTTTTGTATTTTTAGTACAATTGGGGGTTTCACATGTTGGCCAGGCTGGTCTCGAACTCCTGACCTCAGGTGATCCACCCACCTCGGCCTCCCAAAGTGCTGGGATTACAGGCATGAGCTACCACGCCCAGTCTAATATATTTTATATAATGTGGAAGAGAGATTCCAAAAGTAAGACAACATAGGGCTACAGTATGTTTAGACCAGCCCTGCAGACATATAAAAAAGTATGAGTTAGTGAGCACTCGTCCTATAGAAATCCTGTAATTGAATAAGGTCAGTATTTGATATGCAATTATTGCAGTTATTTGTAGAAAAAATCCCTAAGTTTCATGCTTTAATGAAAAATTTATCTTTAAAATCCGTCTCTTTAAAATCCATCACTCATCTCTCCTGTCCTCTGTCCAAAGTCCCTGCTGATTCTATATTTTAAGACTTTTCAAATATAAAATTCTGGGCTTGGTTTTCATGGAGCATCATAATTTATTCCTGATCGACCCAGTTCTCTACACCTACCAGACTAATACTTTGTCCTTCAGGCGTCAACATTGTCCTTTCCCATTGTCCTTGTAAGTATATCCTTCACCTGGAATGATTTTCTTTATCCTTAATCCTCATTCATTTCTAAGTTCATTTTGCATTTATGGAGCCTACTATGTGCCAAGCAGTGCTCTAGGTTTTGGGAATGCAAAGGTGAATGAAACATAGTCCGAGCCTCAGATAACTAATAATAATTTACCTTGCCACTTAGACTCTGGTCTTTGAACCAGCATCCCCAGCATCAGCATCACCTTGTAGAAATGCAAAATCTCAAGTCTCATCCCAGAACTGGTGAAACAGAATCTGCCCTTTAACAACACTCCCAGGTCATTCATATGCACATCAAAGTCTAAAAACCACTGTGGAGTAAGCCATGATAGACAGATAAATATTAGTAGCTATTAAAAGAATGCTATATTATGCAATGGATATACTTTCTGTTAGTCAAGTGCTGCTCATCAGGCTCAGCTTCTCTCTGTCTCACCAAACCATTCCTGCAACTCCATCTCCCAATGCCCCTTTCTGAACATCTACAGTACAGCCTTCTACCACCAGCTTAGCCCTTAATCATACTTAATCCTTGACCTTTCTCTTGTTTGCTGTTGTTTTGGGCATGAAATGCTCTTCTTCTCAAATGGAGTTTCCATTGGCTAAGAGCAGGAGTAGAGATTTCTTACACTTCTGTACCCCATGAAAGCAATCGACATTTACTGAGTCTATACAATTAGCAAAAACTTTTGCTTCATCAGTTTAACAAAACTACTAATATAAAATAGGCTTTGCCTGCTGAAAAGTCTAGGGAATATACTAGTGGATAACATTCATGGCAGATGTAATATCCTCAAAAAAAGAGATTAGACTGGGACTACTTATCCATCTGAATGAAAATGAATTGAAGTCAAATATTTCTCCAACTACCTAGAATTACTGTTATGCAGACAAGAGCAACTGTTCTATCAGACATACCCCAGACCTGCTGGGGGAAAACTCAAGGAAAGAGAAAGAGTGGCCCATGTGTAGATCCCTAATGCCTCATCACACTCCAGGGCAGTGCCCAGCAATCTGGCAGGAACAGGCATCAGAACCTAGGAGAGAGGCCGGGCGCGGTGGCTCAAGCCTGTAATCCCAGCACTTTGGGAGGCCGAGGTGGGCGGATCACGAGGTCAGGAGATCGAGACCATCCTGGCTAACACGGTGAAACCCCGTCTCTACTAAAAATACAAAAAATTAGCCGGGTGTGTTGGCGGGCGCCTGTAGTCCCAGCTACTCGGGAGGCTGAGGCAGGAGAATGGCGTGAACCCGGGAGGCGGAGCTTGCAGTGAGCCGAGATCGCGCCACTGCACTCCAGCCTGGGGCACAGAGCAAGACTCCGTCTCAAAAAAAAAAAAAAAAAAAAAGAACCTAGGAGAAGAGAAAAATAAAATAGGGAGGAATCTTAAACAATCCGAAGGACAGCAGGAATAAAGAAGAGGGAAGAGGTAAAAAAAAAACAAAAACTGGAACTGAGGCAAAACATAAAATAAGGTGGAAAAAATGAAACCAAGCAGTTTTGTAATCACAACAACTGCAACAAAACTCTCTAGTTCAAAAGTGATGATCATAGCCTGAATGTTTTTTAACAAAAACTTCTTATAAATTGTATCGTTTACAAGAAACATAACTGAAATAAAGGAGCACAGGAATGTTGAAAGTAAAATGACTGGAAAAGTCACACCAGATAAATATTAATCAAAAGAAAGTTGGTATATTTGTGGTACTATTAGACAAAACAGACTTTAAGGCAAAATATATCACTAAGAGTAATATACAAATATATTATTAAGAGTTTTATATGTGTGTATATACACACACATTACACAAAACAACTGAAGAACACATAATATGTTTTTCAAACACACCTGGAACTTCACAAAATCCGACTACATAGTGGAACCTAAAATAATCTAAAAAATGTCTAAAAGACTATTACCATACAGTTCATCCCCTCTGATCACAACTACACTAGAAAACAAGAACAAACAAAACAACAGAAAGCAAAACATACCTCACACTTTTGGAAATAAAAAAAAGCAAATTAAAAAATATGTAGTTCACAGAAGAGATAACACTGGAAATTAGAAAACACTTATAATTTAAAAATATTAAAAATAATGCTGGGCAGGGTGGCATGCACCTGTAGTCCCAGCTACTTGGGAGGCTGAGGCAGGAAGATCACTTGAGTCTAGGATTTTGATGCCAGCTTGGGCAACAATATTGTGAGACCCTGTCTCTAAAAATAAAAAATGCTACAATCAAATTTTGGGGGTGCAACTGAAGCGGTTGTATTAGTCTGTTCTTACACTGCTAATAAAGACATACGCGAGACTGGGTAATATATAAAGAAAAAGAGGTTTAAGGGACTCACAGTTCCACATGGCTGGGGAAGCCTCACAATCATGGCAGAAGGTGAAGGAGGAGCAAAGGTGCGTCTTACATGGCGGCAGGCAAGAGAGAGAGCATGTACAGGGGAACTCCCATTTGTAAAACCATTAAATCTCATAAGACTTATTCACCATCATGTGAACAGCATGGGAAAACCTGCCCCCATGATTCAATTATCTCCCACTGGGTCCCTCCCATGACATGTGGGGATTATAGGAGCTACAATTCAAGATAAGATATGGGTAGGGACACAGCCAAACCATATCAGTAGTATTTGACAGGAAGTTTATAGACTCAAATGCTTATATTAGAAAAGAAGGGTAAAAATAAATTAAACTTCCACATTAAGACGTCAGAAAAGAAATACTGAATACACTTGAACAATGTAGAAGGATGAGAATAATAAAGTTAAGAACGTAAATGAAAAGATATAAGAAAGTAGATTGAAATAAAAGCCAAGTTATTACTTTAAAAGACCAACAGTAGTGACAAGCAACTGACGAAACTCATAAAATAGAGAAGGAGAAAACAAAAGAAAATATCAATACTATTAGGAATATAAAGACAGATAGCTACAGAAGCACAGAGATTTAAAAGATAATGAGAACCACTGGATTGGAGTGTGAATAGCTCTTCCAGAAGGAAAAACTGGAAGGGAGAGTGTATAGCATAGGTATAGTGCTGAAATGATAAGGACAAAGTCTTCTATTCTCAGTGAAATGGAAAATAAGAACCCTGATATGGTTTGTCTCTGTGTCTCCACTGCCCAAGTCTCATGTCAAATTGTAATCCCCACATGTTGGAGGAGGAGCCAAGTGGGAGGTGATTAAATCATGGCAGTGAATTTCCCCCTTGCTGTTCTGGTGATAGTGAGTTGTGTTCTCATGAGATCTGGTTGTTTAAAAGTGTGTAGCACTTCCTCCTTCGCTTTCTCTCTCTCTCTCCTGCCACCATGTGAAGACGTGCTTGCTTCCCTTTGGCCTTCTGCCATGATTGTAAGATTTCTGAGGCCATCCCAGCCATGCCTCCTGTACGGCCTATGCAACTGTGAGTCAATTAAACCTCTTTTCTTTATAAACAAACAGTCTCAGGTAGTTCTTTATAGCACAGTGAGAACGGACCAATAGAAACCCCAAATGAGAGTGAGGAGGGCAGGTAGGGAGTAAAAAAGCTATCCTGTAAAGCACCGTGGTTGATTTTTTTTTTTTTTATGCAATCTCACCAGAACCTATTTCTCTAAAAGAAGGACAAATATTCCCTTCAATAAAGACTTGGGGGCATTAAACTTACAGAACCCCTCTTCCAAAATTATGCTTAGAGCCACAGTGATAATTCTTTTGAGAATACATTTAATTTTTTGACTCAGATAGAAACCACTTGAATCAATCCTGATAAGGAAGATGAGTAGAGGAGAAAAACATGTATTTTAAACCAAAATAATATGTAGCTTTAAAATAAAGAAACAAGCATTATTTCCTTCTCAAGTGGCATTGGAAACTCTTTGGATTAAAGGGCTTTCACATATTTTAAGCAATGAAAGCATAAGGCTAAGAGGGGCACCACCTCCGCAGGCAGTTATGTTGGAGACCTCACTCAGCTGGCAGATTTTAAAAAGAAAATCAAATTGCCTTGCTCATTTAATGTTTCTTAGATTGAGGAAACAGATGAATAAACCCATTGACTTAATACTTCATAGGTGCTCAATAAATGCTAGCTATTTTACCAATGTTTAATATCTTGCATATGATATCTCATATATTAAAGAAAAGTATGGTTCTTATTTTCAGGAGCATATTTATTTTGAAAAGTGTTTGAAATTTTGGAGCCAAGCATTTTAAACTTTGGAGCCAAGCATTTTAAACTTTGGAGCCAAGCATTTTAAATTTTGGTGGCGCATGCCTGTAGTTCCAGCTACTCAGGAGGCGGATGTGGGAGGATCACTTGAGCCCAGGAGTTTGCCTGGGCAACATAGTTTGCCTGGCCAACCTCATGTCTTAAAACAATTTTTTAAATATTTTAAATTTTATTTTTAACTGACATATAATAATTGTATGTATTTGTGGGGTAGAATGTGATGTTTAGATATATGCTTATAGTATTAGAATGGTTAAATTAGGCTAATTAACAGATCCATCATGTCATATACTTATTTTTTTGATGGCAAAAATATTTAAAATCGACTTTCTTAGCAATTTTGATCTATGCAATGTGTTGTTATTTATTAGAGTCACCATTATGTGCAATAGATCACTAAAGCTTATTCCTCCTAACTGAAACTTTGTACCCTTTAATCAACATCTCCTCTTTCTCTATTTATCCCCCATCCCCCAGACTCTTATAAGCATCTCTACTTCTATGACATTTTTAGATTCCACATATAAGTGAGATCATGCAGTATTTCTTTTTCTGCACCTGGCTTATTTTACTTAGCATAATGTCTTCCAGGTTCATGTTGTCATGAATGACAGGATTTAACTATTTTTTAAAGGCTGTATAGTATTCTATTGCATATATATGCCACATTTTCTTTTTCCATTCATCTGATGATGTACACCTTGGTTGCTTCCATATCATAGCTATTGTGAATAGCGCTGCAAAAAACATGAAAGTGTAGATATCCCTTTGACATATTGATTTCAATTCCTTTGGATGTGTACCCAGAAGTGAGATTATTAGATCATATGATCATTCTATTTTTACTTTTCTGAGGAACTTTCACATAGTTTTCTGTAGTGGCTGTATTAATTTACATTTCCACCAGCAGCGCACAAGGGTTCTCTTTTTCTCCACACCCTCGTCAACACTTATCTTTCATCATTTTGGTAATAGCCATTCCAACAAGTGTAAGGATATATCATTGTGGTTTTAATTTGCATTTCCCTGATGATCAGTGATGTTGAACATTTTCCATATATCTGTTGGCCATTTGTATGTCTTCTTTTGAGCCATGTCTATTTAGATCCTTTGTCCAGTTTTTGATTGGGTTATTCGCCTTCTTGCTATTGGGTTGTTTTGAATTCCTTAGGTATTTTGGATATTAACCCCTTATCAGGTATGTAGTTTGCAAATATTTTCTCCCAGTCTGTGGGTTGTCTCTTCACTCTGTTGTTTCCTTTGTTATGCAGAAGCTTTTTGATTTGATGCAATCACAATTCCATTTGTTTATTTTTGCTTTTGTTGCCTCTGCTTTTGGAGTCATATCCAAGATATATTTGCCCAGACTAATGTTGTGGAGCATTTCCTCTGTTTTCTTATTGTAGTTTTATAGTTTCAGGTGTCACGTTTAAATCCATTTTGAGTTGATTTTTGTATACAGTGTGAGATTAAAAAGCACATTTTTGATGAGCCATTAAACAAAGATAACAATAGGTTTATTATCCTTATTTTATTAATTAAAATTTAGGATCTGAGTGATATTTAAAGAAATTACCCACACCTCTAATAATCATAAAATATTCACCACAGACCAATAAGATGATCAATCCTTCTATTTTTATTGTGAATTCTTTCTATGATTGTCTTCCAAGATTAGGGTAACATCTTGTCAATGGGTTGAACTGAGTAGGCTGAAAACTGGAGGTTTAGATTTCCTTATGCTGATAGTAAGCAAGGAATGGTAGGATAAACATTTGTATCCTCTCTTCCTCTTTATGCAGCCAATAGCTCAAAGAACAGTGCTTTTCCATTTGGATTTCATCATTTATTGTGTTTATCACTTCCTGGCCCTTTCCCATGGGACAACCACAAACCAATGACTCAAGTTTCAAGAAGCCGCTGAATAGGTCCAAGATAAAGTTACTTTTCTTCTCTAATTCTCTAACTAGCCCCCCTTGCTCCTTGCTTGCTTTTTTTTTTCCCACGGGAACAGTGTTGAGCTGTATCATAATATATATATACACACACACACACACCGCTTTACAACAAAATATTAATAAGCCATTTGCAACTTGTCCCTACATCTGCCAATACAGAGAACACCACTTTTTAATATTTAGCTCAAAGTCAGGAATTTTTGCATCAAGAAAAATATACCTTTAGTTGTTGTTGTTGGTCCTGCATAGACAGGCTAATTGGTATCATAAAGCAACAAAATCAATTCAGGTTTCTAATATCAACTCTGAGCCTTGGGTTCTAGGCCCAACTCATATTGATCATGTCCCATGAGTAATTTCAACCGCCAATGTTCTTTTCTCCTTCAAGATTTTTTCCGTTAGTCACTTCCATGTCCCCAACATATAGCCACATGTTATAATGGCTAAGTAAGATGTGGCTTGCAAATAGTGTAAAGTTCCCAGGCAGAAAGCTAATGAATGAGACATTATCAGTAATAGCTCAAGATAAAACTTTAGTGTAAGTAAATCCTTCTGGAAGAGTTCATGGTTTTAACACAGTAGGTTGAACTATTAATGGCTAATTAAAACAATTATAGTTCTCTTTGGATATAAGTAATTTTAGAGTTCTTTTAAAAATTAATTTCTCACATTTTATAAATATTTGCCTTCAGTCTAAACTGTAGGACATACTGACTACAAATTGTGTCAAAATAGCAATAATATTTAATAAATCCAGATCCATTGTTTCGTATAAAATAATAAGGACTTTCCCTATTTATGTTGGCAGATGGTTGAAGCAGATGAATCTTCCATTTAGTCCCACAAAAGCAGTTAACAGTTTTTCATTAATCAAAGCAGAAAGGGAATTTGAGGGCAACTCTCCTGCATGGAACCTACCTTGTCTTCAGGCCCTTGAAATGTAGGCCTCAGGCTGTTATCACATGACCCTCCTCAACCCCATTCTCTAGAGATGAAATGGGAGTCGGGAAATGTCCGGTAATTCAGAAGGTCTAGGTTATGTTCACCATACATCCCTAGAATCTGGAAGATCACCCAAACACACACGGATAAGTGAGCTGCAACAGATCCAAAGACAAAAGCTGCCACACAACAGCTATGTGAGTTCAATAGGTGGGCCATTTCTCTTCCTTTGTTCTCTCCCTCCCTAATTCCCACATAATGGCTGCAGGCTTCTAACAATGGGGGGCAGGCGTCAGTGTCCATCTGGGAGCTGGAGTCCCTGCTTTGTTTAATGGATTTCATATTTGGAAGGAAAGGGTTCATTTCTGAGGTGTAGGCCCTGCTGCTTGCTCCCCTTGCAGCCCTCCCTGGTGACATGTCAGGATTGTTATCTGTGACTTTCTGATAAGGAAACCAGGCCCAGGGGAGTGGAGTGGCCTGTTGGGCCCCACAGAAAGTCCCAGGCAGAGCAGGCATTAGGATTTTCTGTCTGACCCTTGGCCTGTTCTCCATCACTGCCTTCCCAAGGGATCCTCAGATGCCAGAAGAGACATCATACCATGAAGACAGACGCTCTGTGGCTCTACAGACCCTGACCCTGTTGTTCTAAGTAATCAATCTGGAATGTCCCCTTGTTTAGGCTTTCAATTTCATTATTTAAACCTAAGATCCACAGCTGAGTTACTTATATTCCTCAGGGCATAATACACCATCACCTACAATATCCATTTAAAATTTTCATTATTTTTTCCTTTTATTTTCCTCTCATACTATACACCTTGACAGGTTCAATATATGTCTTTACATCTGAATGTGCCCATGAAAAATCCTCATTCCAGGTCTGATATTACCATCTGTTTGGGTAATCTCTTTTCTTTTTTTTTTACTTTACGAATTTTCTCTCTCATTCTGTACCTTGCTTTAGGCTTACGCTGTAACATGGTTAATATATATCTTCGATAAGAAGGTCCCCTGAAAAAGCATTCATTGTTGCTTTTATCTTTATATTTCTGATTTTTAATTTATATAAATACTGTTATAGTCTAGATCTCATTCTGTTTCTTACTATTTTCCTTATTTTAAAGCTCTATCTAACTTTATGTACTTTATTTCATTACTTCTGATTACTGCTTTGTTTTCCATCTTACACTTTTGCTACATTTTACTAATTTGATGGATGACTTTAATTTCTGGATTTTTAATTCATTTTGAGGTTACTTTTGCACAATCATTTGGGATAGTGATCCAAAGTATTTTTCTTCATAAATGGAGCCAATTTCCCCAATATTATCTAGCAAACATTTTTGGCATTAGTTTTGAATGAAATAAATCAAGGTACTCTCTCCTCCATTATTTTGAAGAAATTTAAGTTGAAATGAACTTAAAATGCTTCACGCAGCATCTTAAACATCATGCTTTATTTCTTGATATGGTTAAGCAGCCCTGAGTCCATAGAATTTAATTAAATAAATATTTATCAAGCCTCTATTCAAAGTAGAATGCTGAGTAGTAGGAAATCCAGATGAGCTAAAGCTGGTGTTCCTTTTTTACTTTGCAGTCTACTTGGGGAGACACATCCACATTAACAACATAATGTGGAAACTGCAAAAACGATGACATGCACTGAAGGTTATGAGAACTAAGAGGGAAGATTTCATAGAAGTGATGTTTAAGTTGGGCCTTGGTTTTTAAGGAGGTTATATGTCACACCCCCAAAAGAGGAAAAGGCCTATTTAAGATACCAAGGTAGCCAGTGGCACTTGTCTGTAGTCCCAGCTATTCTGGAGGCTGATTGTTTGAGCCTAGGAGTCTGAGCCCAGCTTGGGCAACATGGTGAAACCCTGTCTCTAAAATAATAATAATAAGATACCAGGGTATGAAAAGAGAAGATGCCATTAGGAGGATGGAAGGATGTGAGGATGAAATGCCAAGTTTGGGGCTAGATTGTGACTGGTTAAGACCACGCATGCTTCTGAGAGCTGGTGATGGGTCCCTGTGATACTTAACTGAGAGTATGTCATGATTAAGTTGAATTTTTGATAGAAAGCTTTAATGGCCAGGTGAATGGAAGAGAAAGAGACTGGTATCAGGGAGAAACATTTAGAAGGCTATGGCAAGAATAAAGAGTGAGGTGGGAATGCTTGGTCCATGGCAATAGCAGTGAAGATGCAAAAGAAGTAAGGGGTTGGAGAGGTAACCAGGGAGCACAATTAATTTCTAAACCAACAATGGCTTTGAAAGTTGAGCAGAAGGCCTCTGGATTGAGATTTTGATATTCTCTTTTGATTTTGTTTTACATGGCCATGACCCAAGAAAAAGAAGTGTGATGTTTAAAAGGTGTAGTTGTGTATGTATGCTAGGAGATAGAATTGAGGAAAATAACTTCTCTTTGGTTTAGGAAAACACTTCATGAGCCTTTGTGCTCTGCAAAGGTCACATCTCTGGACCTAGTCGCAGATCAGGAGTTTGAGGAAGATGGAGCTACCTGCTTTGCACCATGGGAGAGATGAAGTTGAAGTCTTAGAACTGAGGGAAGAGGAGAGAGGCAATACATTGGGAGGCTGAAGCCTGAGGAAAGAGTTGATAAGAGATTTCTCCATAAGCTATATTCCTCCAGAAGCTATAGCTGAGGAAACCCAGAGGATGTTGATGTCCAATTTTAAGTGATTCCTGGAACTATGTAGCAATTTTACTCTCCACTTTTTTTAACCTTTGGTAGACTTTGTTGCATAGTATGGCACTTCTGTTAGTTGCACCTTAGCAGTGAAGGAGAGGAGACTATGTGCATCCAGCCTAGACAAAGTGGTTTGACAACATAGGTAGCAAGAAGCCTGGAGAAGTAACTGAGGATGGGTGGTGATGGGTAGTTCAGGTGAGGAGCAACAGATGTCCACCACTAGGACACAGATGCAGCCAGAACCCATTAAAAATACTGGAGCAGGCCCGGGCATAGTGAAGTGAAAGAAACACTAGACTCAAGTTAGTTTATTTGGTTATTCAAGGACCCAGCCGATCAGAAGACTCAAGCACTCCAGTTACAAAATAACCAGACTATTTATACCCGAATTTAAGATGCAAAGACTAAACCCAGCTTGGGGTTTGCATGGCCCCAGTTTCCTCAATAACTGAAGGAGATGGGTTATACCAGGTCCAAGATAACTTCTGGTTCTGAAAATCTTTTATTCTAAACTAACCTGGTTGTTTGGCTGCTTGACGTGCTGACTGATGTGGAAAGTCTTGCAAATGGCTTTAGAGTATTGTTTTGGGGCCACCATATTGTAAACTAATGTCAAATGGGTATTCTAGGTATTTTACTTCTCATTCCCTCTTTGAGGCTTTTTTTCTCACTTAGATGGGGGAATGTGCCTAATTAACACTCCCAAATCTCCAATCAGTTTGAAGTTTTTGTGCAACCACGAAAAAGAAAATATTGTGTTTTGTTTTGTTTGAACCTCAAAATGGTTTAAATTATTCACTTCAGAGCTGGAGGAAATTTAGTTTTCCTTTTGCCAGTGGAAGCAGGTCTCTCTGTGCTGATGAAAATTTTGTAAATTCTGGACTGAAGAACAGACTTACCTCCTCTATTCCATTTTATGAACCATGCCCCTCCAGGACTAGGCTGGAATTCCTGAGCACCTTTATCTAGGTTGAGCCCTTACTCCACTCCAGTCCTTTGGGGCTACTGCTTTGTTTCCCACTTGTGAACTTGAGATTTCTCTCAGAGTAACGTTTGGAGGAACATTATGGAGTTCATGTCTTTTCTCATTGTACCAGAAGTGAGATAGATATACTATTTTTATTTTCTAGAACTATTTAGATAACAAATAGTTGCAGAGGGAACGTATTTGCTTATACCTTTCTACCCAGCAGTAGGAAGAAAAACAGTTCTATTTAACATCTATAATTTTTTTTCCTAGTCTTACAATCCATTAGTTTTTATTGGGGGATGTTTATACTATTACATTTAATGAGGCAAGGTTAAAATCTGCCATCTTGCTATTTGTTTTCTGTTTCTTCTTTTCCTTCCTAGTTCAGGGATACATGTGCAGGGTTGTGACACGGGTAAATTGTGTGTTGTGGGGGTTTGGTGTAGATATTATTTTGTCACCCAGGTAATAACCATAGTACTTGATGGGTAATTTTTTGATCCTCACCCTCCTCCCACCCTCAAGTAGGCCCCTGTATCTATTATTCCTTCTTTGTGTCCATGTGTACTCAACATCTATAATTCTTATTAGTAGTTACGTTCCTTGAGTGCGACTATTGGTATATGCACTGATGACTGTTAGAAGGGTCCACGTGTCCAGTCAAAACTGAGGGTCCAAATCAATCCACGTGCACCCGGAACATGCAGCTTGGAATATTTGAAGGAATTCTACAAATAAAAAGTTAAAGAGAATGGTGAGCTTCATAAGGAATAGGTTAGTGTTGATCTGCATGCATGTGCACTCCTGGGAGCCAAGGAAGGCTGTTCATCATGTCCTTGGAAGAGCATTCCCAGGGTGCTTGGTGTCAAGGGCCTGTGTGACTTGCTTCTTAGATTTCATGTAGCAGACTCTTGGCCACAGGCACAGGATAGGAATATAATTGCCTGGAGAAAAGTACACTTTTAAACATGGGTATACACCAGCTCCCAGTAGGAAAATATACCTTCCTTAGGAGGAAGGGCATTTGGCTAGTGGACACACATTAGCTTGCTTTCTTCGGCAGTGTTTATATCAGCTTTTCAAGCAGACTTTATGTTTTCTGTAAAGTAATATGCTAAAGCATCAAAACCTGCTTTGATGTCTTATGGCCTTTGGAGGTGATCGCTTGATATTTAACCTTCTTGTTGAGAGCCAAGGGTGAATTTTTAAAGTTCCTGTGTTTAATTCCCCTGGCAGCATTCACCGAAGAGAAGTTATTACACATTGAAAACCATTAGAAATATATACAGAATAAAGCTAGGTGGACATATTTATAACATCTATGCTGTATATACATGTGTATATACATATATATGTATGTTATATATATGCATATATGTATGTATATATGTATATGTGTATATATATGTGTGTATGTATATATGTATATGCACGTTCACAAAAACAATTGGGACACATTAGGGATTATCAGCAGTCAGCCTCTGTATGTGTGGGTTTGGCATCTGTGGATTCAGTCAACCACGGATCAAAAATATATTTTAAAAAAGGATGGTTTCATCTGTACCAAAGATGTACAGACATTTTTTCTTGTCATTATTTACTAAACAATACAGTATAACAACTACTTACTGATCATTTACATTGTATTTGGTATTATAAGTAATCTAGAGATGATTTAAAGTTTATAGGAGGATACGCCTGTAATCCCAGCAATTTGGGAGGCCGAGGTGGGTGGATCACTTGAGGCCAGGAGTTTGAGACCAGCTGGACCAATATGGTGAAACCACATCTCTACTGAAAATACAAAAATTAGCTGGGCGTGGTGGTGTGTGCCTGCAATTCCAGCTACTCAGGAGGCTGAGGTACGAGAATCGCTTTAACTCGGGAGGCAGAGGTTGCAGTGAGCCAAGATCATGCCACTACACTCCAGCCTGGATGAGGGAGTGAAACTCTGTCTCTAAATAAATAAATAGATAAATAAATAAAGTATATGGGAGGATGTGCTTAGGTTATATGCAAATATGATACCATTTCATATAAGGGACTTGAGCATCCATGGATTTTGGTATCCAATAGGGGTCCCAGAACCAATCCCCGTTGATACTGAGGGACAACCATATTTAGAAGATAAATCTATTCTGATTTTTCCTTTTAAATAACCCAGCAGCGTAGAGTTAAATGTGTAAAAATTCATTGTAATGATAAAATTATTTTGTATTCCATTCAATATATTTTCTTTGGGGAAGACAATTGGCATTAAAATACTATTGGGGAAATAAAATCAATCAAATGTAAATCATTTACAGAGTATCCAAATTGAAGTTGTAAGAATGCAGAGCAACTAGACAGAAGCAAAGTAGTGTAAGAAACAGAATCAACTCAAAGACTAACATTAACTTGAAATGATCTTTTCCAAAATATGAAGAATAGTAAGACAGCTATTTTATATTCTGTAAAAACAGTTTTGAGTTAACAAGAGAAGTCTGGCTCTAATAAGGACCACCAGACTCGAAGCTAAAGATAGTGCTGAGGACACTAAGTAGCTCACTCAACTCACATTCTTGTGGCCACCCCATAACAAAGGGAAAGCCTGTGGCATCTTTTATGTCATTGTTGAAAGGGGTTTAGGTCTAAGTGTTGAGGGCAAAGCTTATTTTCCTATATATCCTAGGATCATTGGTGCGTATCTTTTGTGGACAAATATATAAATATTTTGGCTTACTTCTGAGAATTTTTCTGCTCTTTTTCCTGCCAAGTGTTACTTATATTTTCCACAGAATAAATGTGTGCAACTTCAAAAGCAGCACCATCCATTAGAAAAGTTTCCATAAAATCACAACGGGATTATTTGAAAGCCCTGTGTTTAATATTGGAGAAAAAAATCCTCAGCACCTACAATGCATTGTTGTAAACATGCTATGCAGGAAAACAAATATTGGGTGGCCTTGATGGAATGAATCAACTTTCCAAAGACCAAATTCATTTCAGAGAAAAAAATTTTTGATTAAATTTCTGTTAGAGAATTTACTCAGAAATTGTAAAAATTATAAAAATAAATGGAATATTATAAGCAATTGCTCTTTATAAACAGAAATAATTGGAAAGAAAGAAATGAAACTGGCCAGGCTCAGTGGTTCACACCTGTAATCACAGTGCTTTGGGAGGACAAAGTAGGTGGATGGCTTGAGCCCAGGTGTTCGAAGCCAGCCTGGGCAACATGGTGAAACCCCATCTCTACAAAAACAATATAAAAATTAGCTGGGTGTGGCGGCATGAGCCTGTAGTCCCAGCTATAGGCTGAGTTGGGAGGATCGCTTGAGCCTGGGAGGTCGAGGCTGCAGTGAGCCATGATCGTTCCACTGCAGTCTAGCCTGGGTGACAGAATGAGACTCTGTCTCAAAAACGAAAAAATAAAATAAAATAAAAATGAGAATAAAAGAAATAAAATTATGAGCCCTCAAAAATGCTTGCTGTTTTCTATCAACTGCTAAACCTACCAAAACATGGATTAAAGAATGCTGGTGTCACTGTCCTTATCAATTTAGCAAACACTCAGACAGTGTTCATTGTGTGTCAGGCACAGTTCTAAGCATTTTATAAGTATTAACTCATTGAATGCTCATCATAACCCAGGAGCAAAGACTGCTGCTGTCCCATTTTACAGCAGGAGAAACAGAAGCACAGAGCTGGTAAGGAGCAGAGCCTGAATTCAACCCCAGCTCTGATCCCAGCATCCCTGCTCCTCACCCCTATTCTTTTGCCTCTTGGATATATTTTCACTGTTTGTATTATTTTCTGGACGATGACCCTTGCAGAAAGAAAACAATTCAGGCTAGGCATGGTGGCTCATCCCTGTAATACCAGCACTTTGGGAGGATGAGGCGGGCAGATCACTTGAGGTCAGGAGTTTGATACCAACCTGGCCAACATGGCGAAACCCCATCTCTATTAAAAATACAAAAATTAGCTGGGCGTGGTGGTGGGCACCTATAGTCCCAGCTACTGTGGAGTCTGAGGCAGGAGAATCGCTTGAACCTGGGAGGCGGAGGCTGCAGTGAGCTGAGATTGTGC
>NW_026652282.1:8362818-8374457 GCF_009828535.3 Hylobates moloch | reverse complement strand
AAGAAAGAAAGAAAGAAAGAAAGAAAGAAAAGAAAGAGAGAGAAGGAAAGAAAGAAAGAAAAAGAAAGAAAGAAAGAAGGAAAGAAAGAAAGAAAGAAAACAATGCAAACTGTGTGGCACTGCAGTATTCCATGGCCAGCAATGCTTGTAACAGGGGGCCTGAGAGAGCTTTCTTATTTGTCATTCGTCATCTCCCATTGCATCCCTCTCCCCACTTCCTGAGAGGCTGCAAGCCCCTTTGCATCCTGTTTGACTTCAATTTCTGACTTTACCGCTTTTTGATTTCCCTCCCTTGCCTGGTTTCTGTCACTTAAAGCCTAATTGGATAAAGAGGAAACAATCTGGGTTGGTGGACTTGGGTCTTTCCCTGTTCCTCTCAGTTTTCAGTCTTTATTCTAAATCATTATCTTCCTGAAAGCTATGAATTTATCTCTGAGTCTCATGGATGATTGGGCTGAAGAACCTAGCCCTAGGATGTGTCCACTGATATACTAAACTTTATATGTTCCAAGAACCAGTATCTTAATTAATCTTGGTTCAGCCCCACTTCTAAAAAGCATTCCTTTATCATCTCTACAGTGCTGCAATACTCAGGAAAGTCTTTTAAAAGCTGCCATTTTTCCATGAGAATTAGTCATGTAACTACCCAGCTATCCTGTTTAATTCCCCTTGTGGATTCTGTGGAAATAATAAGGTGAAAATAATGGCTTGGAAATTGTGTTCTACAAATTATCCCTCAACGGCTAACAAGTAATGAAAGCGATATGTGTAAGCATTGCTTCAGATGACACATATTTATTTTCTTTTAAAGCCACAGTGAACTGATTCTGTTAAACACTACTAGGGCATTTGATATTTACATAGCACTCGCTCACTGTGGATGAGTGAGTGAACAAAGATACCTGACATGTTTTAGTGGACTTTTATCACCGTTCTCACCATCAGACTAGCAAGCTAAAGGGATGCAATTGTTTAGAGACTTAACCAAATTGGAACATGGTTAGTTGGGGTAAGGAGTAGTTCCTTGACTCTTCGAGTCATGTTCAATTAGTTTATTTATTACTGATCATTTGAGTTCTCTTGTATGTTTATGACCAAGAAATCGTGAGCTCAGGACCAACCCAAGGCGAAGTAGGCTCCAGAAAAATAACACAAAATATTTGGGCAGATGATGAATTCAGGTAACACTCATCGAGAGCTCTGTCATCAATTCCTCCCAAAAATAGATACTCTCCTTGAATGTTTATTTTCCCTCCCTAAAATAGAGCGTTTTATTTCCCTCTTGAGTTATCTGGGATGATTGTAGCTCTGTTGACCTAGCCTCAGAAAACTGGAGAGGATCCTGACTTCCATTTCAGCACCAGTTTCTGGATCTTGTCAAGTCTTGTATTTATTTAAAAGATGATATATTATGAGGTCAAATTAGTCTACGCACCAAATTTAGGTTTTTGTAAAAGAAAAAAAGCACGAGGGCAAAGGTTTGCAAAACCTAATATGACCAGAAATGTTTGTGTAGGATTTTTTAAGAATTAATGAAAACATGGGAGGTCATTTAAACACTGCCCCCACAGGGCTGTGAACGCAACTGGTGGCAGCCTCTGAATGCATGAGAACTAGAAAGTGAACATGCCCTTAAAGGCAAATATAATGCAGGAAGTCAGCCAATGGCATATGTGCCAAAACTAAATTTAGTTCTGGAAACTATATTTCGAGTGTAAGTGAAGCGTTTTTATAAATAGTTTTGTTTTTTTTTTTTTTTTTTTTTTTTAGTCACAGAAGTACTATCTTTTCAAAGTGATTGTAGGTCTATGGGTTGAATTGGAACACCTGGTCTCCTAAAGGTGTGCGTCACTGGATTAAACCAAGGCAGGTGATAACTTAAAGTCTCTACCAGGGCTGGGCACCTGTAATCCCAGCACTTTGGGAGGCTGGCGCCGGTGAATCACTTGAGGCCAGGAGTTCAAGACCAGCCTGGCCAACATGGCAAAAACCTGTCTCTACTAAAAATACGAAAATTAGCTGAACGTGGTGGTGTGTGCCTGTAATCTCAGCTACTTTGAAGGCTGAGGCAGGAGAATCGCTTGCACCTGGGAGGTGGAGGTTGCAGTGAGCCAAGATCATGCCACAGCACCCTAGCCTGGGTGACAGAGCAAGACTGTCTAAAAAGAAAAAAAAAAAAAGCCTCTACCAGATCTCTTGAGAGAAGCTAGACTTTACTTTTCTCATAAGAGCAGTGAAGCAAACCTTAAAGAAAGCTTCAGGGTTATTAAGGCTCAGGCTTTAGGTTTTCCTTGATTGTTCAATGTATATAGGGTTACTATCATTGACCTTTAGAGTTATCATCTTAGTCCAAATCAACTACCACCTCTTCAGAAAGGTCTTTTCTCACCACTGTAGCTAAAGCAGCTCACCAGTCTCTCTGCTTTCGACTTTTCATAGCACTTACCAGTTCTTGAAATTATATATTAACTTGTTTATGTGTTTATCATGTGCCGCTCTTCACGATTTGGTAAGCTGTCTGAAAGCAGGAACACTTTCTTTCCTATTTACTGCTGTATTCCAGTGTTTAGGAAAATTCCTGGTACATAAGTGGTTACTCAATAAATATCTGGTGGCTGTCTCACTATATAAAGCCATGATCACTCATTGGGGGATGAAATATTTCAAGAGATGCTTTGAATAGAATTTGAAGGCTCCAAGGCACCTGCTGAAAACTATCTAATTTGGAGGTCAGGTTAGTCAACAGATCTATGCCAAATATTCTTTTTCTCCAGAAAGGTCATGTGTGAAAATCAGTATTTCCAAGATGTCTTGTGGTTGCCACATAAAGGGGGGCACATATTGGGAGGAGTTTTATTTCCTTTAGCAATAGAACATAAAAAGTGACTCTCCCCCACCCCTACACTCCAGTTCAATAAAAGGAACAGAAAATGTCTTTCTCATCAGTAGTTTACTTTCTTTTGACTTTCAGTCTTATCAGATGAAAGTCCCATTGTGTTCATGGCTTTCTTTAAATAGTTGATGATGTTCTGGATTAGACTAACAACTTGAACTCCTAGAAGAGAAAGGAACTGGTTGACCATGAATTAAAGATTTTCAAATAAAAAGAGGCACCATCCAAATAGTGCTCGGGGCTCTGGTCTGTCCCAGGCTGCAGAAGGGGGCTTGAGGTCACCATCATCAATTACTCCATCCCTCCAGGGTGGTTTGGAACTATGTTTTATCTGGCCTTCTCATTTCTAGTGTTTTTAATTTGCCTTTTAAAACAACAGCAAATGTCAAACCAGGACACTGAAGCAATCTGTGAAAATAAATCTTTTATCTTGCTGGAAATCAGTAATAATAAATCCATCTGGCTTCGCCTTAGAAGTCTGTAGCCTCTGGATCTGGTCAATCATCTGAGAATCACATGATTCTGCTTTGGAAGCTCTTCTTTATTAGCAAGATGCTGATTCAAAAAAGCAATCTCCTCATCATTATAATAATTTCACTACCAAGTTAAAAAGGTACTTCAAACTCTCTTTTAGTTATAGCCAACATATATTTTGAAAAATACACTCAATTCTCAATTGGTGGTCTCAAGGGATGCCTTAAGTAAATCAAGAGATGGATTCCAAAACTTGTTTTAACTGTGCACATTTACCTTGTTTCTTAACAAATCTTTAAGCAGACTTTAAATAAATATATGTAACATCACTATTTAGCTAATTTGAGTGAAACTGAATTAAACTGAAAATGAGTGAATTTCATGGCATGTGAATTATATGTCAATAAAGATGTTAAAAACAATGAATGGTGCTAAGTGAATTAATGTCACAGATGTGATTCAAAATAATATGGACAGTGACCTTGGTGTGTCAGGTAGCAAGAATTCTAGTTCCAGAAATCTCTTATTCATCCATTCACTCATTCATTTATTCCCTTTAATGAGTGCCTATTTAGTGTCAGGCATTGTAGAATATTCTGGGTATGAAAAAATGAATGGAACACAATCTCTCATTTCATGGACATGATACTTCCTATTCCTATGCTATAGCTTTCTCCATTCCATAAGTAAATGGACTAGATGCTTGTATTCTGAGTCTCATTGCTGGTAGAGATGCTAACACCTAAGTCAAAGTGAGAGGTGTAGGTTTAAGGAAATATTAAATGCATAAAATATTGCCTTATCAGTTGCTGTGATGTAAGTAGTATCAAAAAAGGATCTTGTTTTTTTTAATTCAGGACTTTTCAATAAAAGGTTTATGCAACCAAATCAAAGTTAATTATTATTTCTTCAAATCAGGGTGTCAAGTAGTTTAAACATTTTTTTGTTGTTGTTGTTATCTTAATGATCCAAGTTGTGTTGTAAGCTTGAGCTGAGTGGACCCTTTTGTTACTGAAACAAGGGGTTCAGTCTAGGTCCTGCTGCTCACTTCACAGAAAGCCAATGACTGGGAAGAAGGATTTAATAGGGTGCTGCAGCCAAGGAGCTGGGAGCTCAGTTTCAAATCCATCTCCCTGAGGTATCAAAACTAGGGGTTTATATAGCAGGGAAGAAATAAACAATGTGCAAGAAGACAGGAACTATGGAGGGGCAAGGAAGCAATCATGATGAATGAGGGGTCTGGCATCTCATTATCTGGATGTGGTGATCTGGTGAGTTTCAGTTCTTTAATACTTTTGTTTCCTGAGGAAGGAGCTCAGACAAAATAAATGTAAGTTTCAAGCTTTAAGACCAGAAGGGTCAATTTCTATGTTTATAAAAATAAACTATCTATGGGACTATTGGGCCGGTTTCACTTTCTTGGTTCTCTGCTTCATCTGCTCAATCACCATTTGTAAAGACACTGTAAAGCATACAATTTGGAAATGCTTCAAGTATCATCTGGCTCAAGTGCACTGACTTTCCATTGATGAGAACTCATTTGGGCAAATGGAACTGTTCTCAACAATAATAGGGAATTTAGTAAGAGCAACTTCCCATAATCTTGGAACTCAATTTGTCAGGATTGGCCTTCTTTCACCTTACAGATAATGAGAATTTGATGTACAAGATTTATTTACCACCACCCTAAAGACATCAGGCAAATCACAGAGGGTGAATAAAAGCCTTCTACACAACTTCTTAATCAGCACAGATAAATCAAACTAAACACAGCTTGGATATGTCGCTTTAGAGAGCACTGTGTCTAGTTTGGGGCTTCGCAACTTAAAAGGAATAATGCAGCACATTAAAAATGCCCAAAAGAATATGTTTACAGCATATAATAGACATGCCAGAGGAAAAGAATTAAAGATTTAGCCTGGAGGAAAGAAGGCTAGAATTCTCTTAATAAGTGAAAATATCCATTGGAAACACAGAGCTGTAGCTAATTCCCACCTGCTCTCAGAAAGTACAAAGGGCAAGTACAAGTTAGGAATATGACATTCCTGCTCATGGTCATGTTTTCTGATGACTGTGATTATTTAGATTTGCTAGCCAGATTAGCCATTCAAGAAGTATTATGGGGAACACATGGGTTGTGACATAACAGACGTGGGTGTGAATCATTGATTTCTGAAATGGGAATAAGAATATTTACCTCACAGCAATGTTGTGTAGAAATCATGTATGTAAAGTTCTTAGCACAGAATAAATGCTTGGGAAACGCTAAGCCCTCCTTCACCATATCTGATCACCACACCCGACACTCCCAGTCCTGTCTATGTAGTGCAGATTGCGTGAATGGAGAGATGAGCGTGACTTCTATTTGTCACACATTTTTCCATAGAAAACATGTCTTAAAAAGTGACTTTGTATAGTGTACGAGGATTAGTTTGCTAGCTCCATTATTTCCTAGCTAACTTGGGCAAATCAATGGCTCCACCATTTACTAGCTCACTTAAGCAAGTTTTTAACCGCTCAGTGACTCAGTTTCCTCATTTGAACAATGAAGATGATAGAGAACTACCTCAACGAGTTGTGAAGATTAAATAAAATAACCCATGTAAGACACTTGTCACAGTACCTGATACATATTAAAGGTTGACTCATTACTACTGTTATTGTTAGATATTCAATTTTATAATATGTACAGATAGGCAAACCTGAATAAGCCATACTATGTGTCTTATTTCTGTAATTAATGATAACAAATTTATTAATAACAGGTAACAGTTATTTTGTATTTGTTCTATGCCACAAAACATCCTAAATGCTTTACAATGTATAGCTACTAACTCTGTGTACCAGAGGAAGAACTGAGCCTCTGAAGAATTAAATGACTTTACGCAAGGTAGACTAGTTGGTCTCTCTCTCTCTCTCTGTCTCACACACACACACACGCCCCATACACACTTAGGACTCTAACTTGGAGATGTCTGACTCAAAGCCCATATATTTAACGAAATATTAACAATTTTGACTAGCAGACATCTATATAGTTATCACTCATTTTAGTTCTTCTGTGACCAGTCAAATTAATAGAACTTCCCACTGATGCCTGAGGATATAAGTCCAAGGTCTCTGAGACACAGAAGGCGACAGCTGGCAGAGACCTGAAGAGCCAAGTTCCAGATGAGGAGACTGAGGTTAAGAGGTCAGTTATGGTTATCGATCGAGCCTTTATTCTTATGTGAGATGAGTCAGTCTAGCACTAGGATTACAAGGGAAACCAATCAGTGATGACTTTTTTTTTTTTTTTTGAGACGGAGTCTCGCTCTGTCGCCCAGGCTGGAGTGCAGTGGCGCGATCTTGGCTCACCGCAAGCTCCGCCTCCCGGGTCCACACTATTCTCCTGCCTCAGCCTCCGGAGTAGCTGGGACTACAGGCGCCCGCCCCCGTGCCCGGCTAATTTTTTGTATTTGTAGTAGAGACAGGGTTTCACCGTGCTCTCGATTTCCTGACCTCGTGATCCACCCGCCTCGGCCTCCCAAAGTGCTGGGATTACAGGCATGAGCCACCGCGCCCGGCCAGTGATGACTCTTGCTTCATGAAACTTAGGGTCTTAGGGATGTTAGAGATTGAACATGCATAATTGCACTAATGAATCCCATATGCTTGCCACTTTGGTAAGTGCTATAATAAAGGGAAGGTCTGAGAGTAGGAGAGTTATACCATGAGAACTAACTTAGCTGGAATACGAGCCTAAGGCAGAGCAAGAGACATTTAAACCAAGTATGTCCGGAATTGGTGGGTTCTTGGTCTCACTGACTTCAAGAACGAAGCTGCGGACCCTTGCGGTGAGTGTTACAGCTCTTAAGGTGGCGTGTCTGGAGTTTGTTCCTTCTGATGTTCAGATGTGTTCGGAGTTTCTTCCTTCTGGTGGGTTCGTGGTCTCGCTGGCTCAGGAGTGAAGGTGCAGACCTTCGCAGTGAGTGTTACAGCTCTTGAGGCAGCACGTCTGGAGTTGTTCATTCCTCCCGGTGGGCTCGTGCTCTTGCTGGCTCAGGAGTGAAGCTGCAGACCTTCGTGGTGAGTGTTACAGCTCATAAAAGCGGCGTGGACCCAAAGAGTGAGCAGTAGCAAGAGTTATTGCAAAGAGCGAAAGAACTAAGCTGCCACGGTGTGGAAACGGACCCGAGCGGGTTGCCACTGCTGGCTCGGGCAGCCTGCTTTTATTCTCTTATCTGGCCCCACCCACGTCCTGCTGATTGGTAGAGCCGAGTGGTCTGTTTTGACAGGGCACTGATTGGCGCGTTTACAATCCCTGAGCTAGACATAAAGGTTCTCCACGTCCCCATCAGATCAGTTAGATACAGAGTATCCACACAAAGGTTCTCCAAGGCCCCACCAGAGTAGCTAGATACAGAGTGTCGATTGGTGCACTCACAAACTTTGAGCTAGACACAGGGTGCTGATTGGTGTGTTTACAAACCCTGAGCTAGATACAGAATGCCGATTGGTGTATTTACAATCCCTGAGCTAGACATAAAGGTTCTCCAAGGCCCCACCAGAGCAGCTAGATACAGAGTGCCGATTGGTGCACTCACAAACCCTGAGCTAGACACAGGGTGCTGATTGGTGTATTTACAATCCCTGAGCTAGACATAAAGGTTCTCCACATCTCCACCAGACTCAGGAGCTCAGCTGGCTTCACCCAGTGGATCCCACACTGGGGCTGCAGGTGGAGCTGCCTGCCAGTCCCACGCCATGCGCTTGCACTCCTCAGCCCTTGGGTGGTCGATGGGACTGGGCGCTATGGAGCAGGGGGTGGCACTCGTCCGGGAGGCTCGGGTCGCACAGGAGCCCATGGTGGGGGTGGGAGGCTCAGGCATGGCGCGTTGCAGGTCCCGAGCCCTGCCCCGCGGGAAGGCAGCTAAGGCCCCGTGAGAAATTGAGCGCAGCGCGGTGGGCTGGCACTGCTGGGGGACCCAGTACATTCTCCGCAGCCGCTGGCCCGGGTGCTAAGCCCCTCATTGCCCGGGGCCGGCAGGGCCGGCCGGCTGCTCTGAGTGCAGGGCCCGCCAAGCCCATGCCCACACGGAACTCCAGCTGGCCCGTGCCGCATGCAGCCCCGGTTCCTGCTCGCGCCTCTCCCTCCACACCTCCCTGCAAGCTGAGGGAGCCAGCTCCTGCCTTGGCCAGCCCAGAAAGGGGCTCCCACAGTGCAGTGGTGGGCTGAAGGGCTCCTCAAGTGCCACCAAAGTGAGAGCCCAGGCAGGAGGAGAGCGAGTGAGGGCTGTGAGGACTGCCAGCACGCTGTCACCTCTCACAAGTAGGCTTAAATGGCGAGTAGGGGTTTCCTTTGCACAAGGTTAGATGACTGAGTCAGTTAGTAGCCAAGCCTCTACTAGGAGTTAGATCTATGATTCTCATTACTGCATTTTTCTTACTGCTCCATAAACCTCCAACAACTTCCATCAGTTTGCTTTTGCCAATTCTATAAAACTGGTTCATGAAGCCATTTCTATTAAAAGGGGGGAACCCCTTACTTTTAGCTCCCTGATCCACAACCTGCTTATTACAATCTTGTGAATGTCTTATTTTCCTTCCTATATCTTTAAAGGGGGCTGAGAGTTCTTTGGTATGTCTCTAATCTGTGTCATGCTACAAAGCAGTGAACTGTGAAAAATACCCAAGGAATTCCCAATAAATCATACAGGAGGCAAATAAAGGGCATGCGGCTATTAGCTTAAACAGCTCTGCTTTTTCAACTGGATCCCCGGAAGTTTTCCCTAGAGAAAGGCTTACCAGTCTTTGGTTTCCATGAAGCCTGTTGAAGAGTTTCAGCAGCTTCCGTCTCCTTTTAAAGACATTTCTTACTGGCTTGTTCTGGCACTTGAGCTCATTTGTGTCTCAGGTGTGTGCTCAGCCCCTTTAATGCAGAGCAAATTAAACACCAAAAAAGGCAAACCAAAGCATCTCAGCCCTCTGAATTTGAGTGTCTCTTTCTGGTTTGAGCCCCTTTTGTTGAAACAAATGCACAGAAGGGCAGAAGTCCCCTAAGGGGAAAGTGAAGTCCATCCTGAAAGAAGACGGAGCCGTGCACACGTGGGACCTAACTGCAGCTTGGCTGCTGACATAATGATGACACTATGCTTAGCAGGAGACAGGATTTCTAATCTATCACTTTTCCTTTGAAAATGAAACACTGATAAGCATTCATTAGCCATTCTCTTGTCTTCTTTTAAAATTATTTGGGATTGCTTTTTGCTCAATGAATTCCTTGGGTTTTATTAAACTGTTTGCAAGAAGGAGAACCAAGCTGTGGCAATAAGAAATACAAAATTTTCCTAGGGCTGGCATGACAAACTACCACACACTGGGTGGCTTAAAAAAAAAAAAACAGTTTATTCTCTTACAATTCTGGAGGCTAGAAATCAAAAGTCAAGGTGTCAGCAGGGTTGGTTCCTTCTGGAGGCTCTAAGGAAAAATCTGTTCTGCCTCTCTCCTAGCTTCTAGTGGTTGCTGGCAATCTTTGGCGTTTTTTTGGCTTGTAGCTGTATCACTCTAATTTCTGCTTCTGTCTTCACAGGGCCTTCTTCTGTGCACACGCATGTGTCTGTATTCCGATTGCCTTCTCCTTTCTCTCATAAAGACACTAGTTATTGGATTTAGGGCCCATCTAATTCAGTCTGACTTAATCTTAACTTGATTACTTGTGCAAAAACCCGGTTTTCAAATAAGGTCCCATTCACATGTACCAGGGATTAGGACTTGGATATAACTTTTAGATGAACACACTTCAACCCACTACAAGAACTAAAAAAGCTCTGTTCTCTATTTTGTCCTCCCTCCCTCGTGCTCTTCTTCCCTCCTTCCCTTTCTATATTGGCCAAAGGCACGACTCAACAATGAACATAGCAAAACTCAAGTTGTCAATATTCATTGAACATTAATAAAAGCATACGCTGGAGGTGATAGGAATGTTCTGTATATTGATCGTGGTAGTGGTTTCATGGGTATACACAGCTGCCAAAATTCGTCTATATAGCTTATTGTATGTAGATTATTTCTCAGTAAAGTTGATGTTAATATATATGTATGTGTATATATGTACCCTAGGCATAGTACCAGTTGTTTTATTTTCTTCTTTCCCTTCCATACCCCATCCTACCTTGTCACCAGAGAA
The DNA here is from genome assembly GCF_009828535.3 of Hylobates moloch. NCBI lineage: Eukaryota > Metazoa > Chordata > Mammalia > Primates > Hylobatidae > Hylobates > Hylobates moloch. The sequence goes on along the minus strand of NW_026652282.1, from coordinate 8,363,922 downwards.
ACATGTTAGGCAAAATAGGTCCTCCTGTTTCCATTCAATATAGAAAAGTGAAGATTCGGGGGGAAAAATTAACATTTCATAGGCAATGAAACCTCTTGTTATTTGGTTGCTCTTTAAAATGGGAAATATTGATGAATGCTTAGATTATGAACAATTTAGGGTAATTAATAAAGTATCTATTAAAATTGTTTACATTATTACAGAATTCTTCATCCTCAAAAGTAGTTCTGAGACATATGCTACAGAAGATTTTAAAAATTGGTTTAGCTAGTATAGCTGAATTATATACCAGGTTCAGATAAATTTAACTTATTTTGAGATTCTAAGTGCACTTTCACCACAAAGATAGAAGAAAGTAAAACTAACAAAGAATGCCACTAGCACACAGTGTGTGTTCAAAAATGTTTATCAACCAAAACTGAATTTGGTTTTCAGCCAATTTATATTACTAAAAGTCTCCTGAGATCAAGATTCAAAGCCTAAAGCAAAAGGGATGATGGTCATGCATTTAGGATTTGATATTGGAAGATTCTTTCACATGCCACAGGTAGAGTAACCACTGTTTGCTTCAGGAGTTGCCACTGTGATCCTACTGAGCGCACCTACACTGCAACTTGGTTTAAGATTCTTATACGGCCATGTTTTTCACTTGCCCTGCTAACTTGGGTTCCATGAAAATAGGATGGTTGACATTTAGAAATAGTATACCCCGACCAGGCATGCTGGCTTATGCCTGTAATCCCAGCACTTTGGGAGGCCAAGGCAGGAGGATCACTTGAGGCCAGGATTTGAGACCAGCCTGGCCAACATGGTGAAAACCCATCTCTACTAAAAATACAAAAATTAGCCGGGCATGGTGGCAGGTGCCTGTGATCCCAGCTACTAAGGAGGCTGAGGAAGGAGAATCGCTTGAACCCAGGAGGTGGAGGTTGCAGTGAGCCGAGATGGCGCCACTGCCCTCCAGCCTGGGTGACAGAGTGAAACTGTATTAAAAAAAAAAAAATAGTGTACTCATACCTGCTCAAGAAATAAACATGTAAGCAAAAAGGCAGAAAATGTGCCTATGCCAAACTCCTGGTTTTTTTTTTTTTTTTTTTTTTTTTT
>NW_026652282.1:8329658-8338064 GCF_009828535.3 Hylobates moloch | reverse complement strand
GGAGTTCAAGGTTGCAGTGAACCATGATCGTGCCATTGCACTCCAGCCTGGGCAACAGAGTGTGACTCTGTCTTATGGAAAAAGAAAAAGAAAAGAAAGTTGAATGATCAAGAAGAAAATTAACAATATATTTGCAAAGATTCCTTCCAATTAATTAATTAAATATTTCTATGCAATATTTTTACAATGCAGAAAGTTGATTTTTTCTTTTTATTTAAAAAGACTTCTTACAGAGTTTTAGATCACAATCTATTAGTATAATTTCTCTGTCTATATGTACATACATATAACTTTTAACTTAATAACTGCTTTATAATAAAAAATGAAAGGTTGGCTATTACCATATATAATTGGAGCAATGTGGATACATTATTTTTATGAAAATACAAGTTTTGAAAACTTTGTGAAGAAAAGATAAGAGTGGCAAAAGCTCTGTTTCTTAGTCTGAGTTTTCCCAAAGGCAGGACCTGAGTGAAAGCAGTTTATTTGGGAGGTGCTCTCAGGAAGGAGTAGTGAAGAAAAAGGGATAATGAAATGGAGAAGGAGGGTAAGTAAAGCTGTATCTTGGAAGTTGTAATTGTGGAAAAAGGGATGATTCAAGTTCCACCAGGACTGCTGGAAAGTGTGTAGGAAGTCTCTCGAGATGATCTACCCATGTTTTAGTTCTCTACTGCTGCATAACAAACCACCCCCAAACTTAGTGGCGTGATTCTGTGGGTCAGGAATTAGATCACAGCTCAGCTGGGTAGTTCTTTGGCTCTGCATGGCATTGGCTGGGCTCGCTCACTTGGCTGCTTCCAGCTGGTGTCTGGGATGTCTGGAAAGTTCAAGGTGTCTTCATTTACATGTGTGGTGCCTCAGTGATCCTCCATGTGGCCCTTCTCTCTCCAACTGACTAGTTTGGGCTTCTTCACTGCATGTTGGTCTAATGGTACTTGATCAGAGTGAGTCACAGGGCCAGCCCAGATTCTAGGGCAAGGGAAAAAGAGTCTACCCCTTGATGGAAGAAGTGACAAAGAATTTGTGGTCTTCTTTAATCTGCCACGAGCTAAAGGATGGGAAGCTAGAGAATGTCTCTGTTGGTTTCCATATTCCATTTTTTAAGATTGCTTCTGGGGTTTTAACTACCTCATGCTTCTTACATATGATGAGGTGTGCACTAGAGATGAACCACTAGCAGCACACAACGTCAGTCGAAGCTTGCACAGAACTGCCCAGCACAGTTGGAGCAGAACTCAAAAACTTTAGCACAGTCTCATGGGAAGTAGCATTTAGAATCAGTCACCCACAATCTTAGCTACTCAAAAACGTAACTGAAGGACAATATGATCTTAGAGAAGCCTAGGATCAAATCTCAGTGCCTCTATTTATTAGGTGTGAATTTCAGTTTTCTCAGTTGTTTAAGGGGAGTATAACAGTATGTACTTTGTAGGAGATTGTGAAATGAATTGGTTGAGGGTACGCAAGCTGTAAGGGGTCATGTAGAAGTGTTTACTGTTTATTACTTTAATTCATCCTCAAATGTCATAGGAAGGTGTACATCAATTTTATAATGCTTCAGGGGCAAGAGGAAAGGCAACAATATACTGTAGTAAATGTAAAGAGCAATTGCAACATGCAACTTTAGGTTTTTTAAACTGTAGGGAAAATACGTAGTAGTTGAAGAATTATGATACAATGTAGTTTATCCTCTACATTCATGGCAACTAAGAAATAAACTTTGGCAACAGGTTTATTACTGGGGCAATCTTGGTAATGTTTTTAATTAATACTTAAAAAAACTTATAATTGATACATGACAGTTGTACATATTTACGTGGTACAGTGTGATATTTCAATGCATGTATACATTGTATAATGATCAAATCAGGGTAATTACTGTGTCTACCACTGTAGACATTTATTATTTGTGGAGATAAATTCTATACCTTCTAGCTATCTTGAAATGTACACTTTATTGTTATTAGCTGTAGTTACCCTACTGTACAATAGAACATCAGAACTTATTTTTCCTGTCTAACTGTAACTTTGAAATACTTTTAACTGAAATATAGAACTTACTTGGATTTTTATCGATTTTTCCACTAATGTCCCTTTCCTGCTCCAGGACCTGATTGGTGCAGAATCTCACATTACACCAGGCTGGCAAGGCTTCTTGGTCTCCTCCAATCTGTCTTTATTTATTTTTCATGAGCTTGCCACTTTTGAAAAGTATTGGTCAGGTATTTTGTAGAATGTCCCTCGATTTCAGTTTGTCTGATTTTGCATGATTAGAATGGGATACTTGGAAGAATACACAAAACATCATTTGAACACCAAGTGTCACTGTTTATCTATGTTAGTAAAATACACTGTTTCTTTTATTGGTGATGCTTTTCACCCAATCAGCCCACATTCTCCTGTCCTGTCTGCCTGGTAGCATGGCCATATGCGTGTTGATAAGATGCAATACTGAAGGCTGTGCTGAGGGACTGAAGAAAGCCACCTTATAACAGTGACCTCATTAGCAACCAACTGACTTTATTGGCCCTTCAGCTGGATTCTCTTTCTCTGTAATTTGGATTTGCCTGCCCTTTTTTTTTTTCCATTACACGGGAAGCTCTCTGGCAGGCTATTGCTTTGTCTGTCCTTATTGCCGCCTTGGGGCATCAATAGCATGTCTTTGAGTGCGGCATTTGTTAATGTGGGAGGCTAGGAGAAATCCAAGATGAAAATACTCCTTGTCATTCCCCCTGTCAGAAGGGGGGGAAGAGCTAAGCTTTGAGTACATATTCATTTACATCAGCAGCATTCTTCTGTGCTCATTGGTTGCTTACTTCTCTCTTATTAACAGTGCTAGAATAAACACACAAATCTACCAAAATATTAGCAGTGTGTGCTGTTTTCTTTCACTTGCCAAGATTGTTTTATAATAAATACCATTGGAAAAAATACCACTGGCAAGCATCCTCAGCAATTACGTTAACATCTCTAGTGAACAAATTATGGTAGCGGAAGGTGCTTTGCAAAGAGGAGCAGAACGTGTCTGGTTTATACTGCATTCCTTGAATATACTGATCTTGTTACCTATGAGTTTGATTTTAACAAGTATTTCTCTTGATTGACAAAAATTGATGCCATTATTTTGTATGATATTCACTAATTAAATATATTTTGGAAGACAAATATAAAGGTTCCTTTAAAATGAAGTGACACTAAAACAGATGTTCATAATGTGCTTTCATGGTAGAAATTTGTAGATTAAATCAGATATTCATGTTTGTCAAAATGTTTTAGTTAAATGGAAGAAATGAGTTTTCTCAATTTTGTTTGTTTGGCTTATATCATGTCTTAGTTTATTTCAACTGTCATTTCTATCCTTTAGAGGGAAAAATTGTTATTTCTCTCCCCAGTTGAACCCTAGTTCCATATTTCTATTTACAAACAAAATGTTTCTACTTGTTGATTCCACCATCACTTCAAACTCTAAATATTTAAAATAATTGCCAACCCTTTCCCCCAACAAAGGAAAAGTAAATACATGAAAATACAAACCACAACCATTCTTTCTCTAAACCTTCTTGTTTTCTTCTGTGATAACCATTTTCGTAATCTTGGAATCTTGAACACATTTCTTATTGTTCCTCGGCATTTATATTCTGTATTGAAATGACCCCCAAGACTTGTCTCTTGTTCTAGGCAATGTTCCTATTTAGCCTTTTCTCTCTGTTCCACCGAGCACGGCCCTTGTCTCTCACGCTGGGTGATATGGTTTGGCTCTGTGTCTCCATTTACATCTCATCTCGATTTGTAATCCCCACGTGTCGAGGGAGGGAGAGGCCTGTAATATCCATGGGTATTACATGGAGAGAGGTGGTTGGATCATGGGGGTGATTTCCCCCATGCTGTTCTCATGTGAGTTTTCAAGAGACCTGATGGTTTTATAAGTGTGTGGAAGTTCCTCCTTCGCTTTTCTCTTTCCTGCCACCATGCAAAGAAGGTCCTTGCTTCCCCTTTGCCTTCCACCATGATTGTTAGTTTCCTGAGGCCTCCCCAGCCATGTGGAACTGAGTCAAACCTCATAGCAATGTGAAAACAGTCTAATACACTGGACCTTCGAACTACTTTCCTGGGTGATGGGTTAACCTTGTTTTAATCCATGCTTTCCTCTTCCTTAAGCATTAATAACATCATTTAATAATAATTAACAACATCATTTAATTTCCTGTTATGAAGTCCCTGTTACAATCAAGACAAAATCTCATCTGTCATATAGACCCTTCCTACGGTCATCAGCCCCTTGCCCATCCTTTTCCAGTAGGTCTTCTTTGTTCCTACTCCTCTCCTTCTCCTCTTTCCTAATTCCAAGCTGCTTCTTTGCACTGTTCAACAACCTTATTCAAATTTCACAGTCATCTCTTTGGCTCTAAAAGCCAATGAGGGAGAGCACCCAAGGACTTTATTTGAAAGTTTAGAGACAAATAACTTTATTTGAAAGTTTAGAGACAAATAAAATAAGTATGTTTGTCTAATTTCTGAGACAATGACTTAAAATAAGACCATTTTCCATGTAAACTGTGATAGCATCTTTGGGGTTGGGCAATCATGAATTGCTGAGAACCTTGGTAGCCACTTCATATTGTTGAATTATAGTTTCTCTTTTTTGGAAATGAAGTAACGTTTCCCCCAGAAGCTACAGTGGATGAGATGTTTGGAGTATTGAGTAGTCTGTATTAATATAAGGGATAGCAAAAAAAATGTTTTTTTTTTCTTTTGGAGTATAATTCTATGGATTTTAATACATGTATAAATGTGTGTAGCCACTGCCACAATCAGAATACAGAACAGTTTCAGTGTCCCCAAAAAACTATCTTGAATGATTGCTTTATCATTCCTAACCTGCCCCTACTGGCAACCACTGATCTGTTCTCCATCACTATAGTCTTGTCTGTTTAAGAATTTCATAGAAATTGAATTGTACAGTATTTAACCTTTTGAGACTGGCTTCTTTTGCTCAATATAATGTCTTTGTGATTCATCCAACTTGTTGCATTATCAATAGTTTGTTCTTTTTTATTGCTGAGTAGTAAGTTCCATGATATGGATGTCCAAGTTTGTTTTTCCATTCACCCGTCAAAGTATATTTGGCTTGTTTCCAGTTTGAGGTCAATTAGTATGTCTATAAATGTTTATTTACAAGTTTTTATGTAGATGCGAGTTTTAATTTCTCTAGAGTAAATTCCAGGAGTAGGATTGCTGTGTCATATAGTGAGTGTATGGTTAACTTTATGAGAAACTATCAAACTATTTTCCCGGGTGGTTGTACCGTTTTCATTCCCATCAACAATATATGAGAGTTTCAGTTGCTCTGCATCCTTACCAGCACTTGGTATTGTTAGTAGTTTCTATTTTTTTCACTTTAATAGATGGTATCTTTAATGAGTGGTATCTTGTCATGGTTCTGCTTGGAATTTCCCTAACAGTTGATGATGCTGACCATATTTTCATGTACTTATTGGCCATCTTTATATCCTCTTTGGTGAAGGGTCTGTTCAAGACCTTTGCCCATTTTTTTTAAAATCAGGTAGATTTAATTTTTGTAAGAAAATTCTTCCTAGATTTCTCTAGGTAAGAGCATAATGAAGGCATCTATTTTCTAGCAAGGGTGGCTAGAAGCAGAAGTTTCTAGCTTTTACAGGCAGCAGTGGCAGCAAAGTTGAGTTTCTGATGAGAGTGGTATCCATCTGGTGACAGTGTGGTTGTAGTAACATTTAGGTTTGGGAGGCAACATAAATTATAGCATCTGGAGCTTGAAGAGGGCCAAATTCAGTTAAATTACCAGGTCAGCTCCATTATGTGGTTTTGAAAATTTTTCTCGGAAGCTTGGTTCTGGGCCTTTCCATGATCCCATTAGCTAGCTGCCCAATATCTTCACAACTCCATTTTTCATTAGGTGGAGTTAGCTTCTAAGAACCTAAAGTACAACATTGAATTACCTACTGCACCAGTTATCTATGACCACGATAAAGTTGTATAACAGACGACCACAACACTTGGTTTCATGCAACAATGAATAATTAATTCTGCACATGGATCTGTAGGTTTGTGTAGTCTGGTTGATGTGGAAAGAGTGTGGCGGATCTCTACTGGGTTTGCTCATGCATATGTGGTCAGCTAGCATGTTGTTGGGGATAATTCATGCTGATCCCTATGGTCTCATTCTCCAGCAGGCTAGCTTAGATTTGTACTCATGGTGGAAGCAGAGTTGTAAGAGAGGAAGAAGATGCTCCAAGCCTCTTGAGGCATAGGCTAGAAACTATGCACTGTCACTTCTGCTATCTTCTATTGGTCAGGCTACAAGGCCAGCCCAAATTCAAGGGATTGGGAGATAGACTCCATCTATTAATGGAAATTTCTTCCACAATGTAAGGGGTTGATTCTGTAATCAATCTCCGTTATATATAAATGGTTTGGAATTTTGAAATGAGTGCAGTGTAAAAAGAGAACCCAGAAAAATACATCAAAATATTATAATATCTCTGAGTGAATTTAAATCCTCTTTTGCATTTTTGTACTTTAGGTTTTCTACAATAAACAGATATTACTTGGTGTAAGTTAAACAATAGTTGTAAAAAATTTATAAAGTGTGTTGGAAACAAAGAAGAGGGAGTGATTAATTCTGGCGTTAGAAAGGTGCTAACATTTTTTCCCAAATTGCAAGAATTGTAAATAGTAGTCCTTCAGGGAGTGAACTTGTCCAGAAATTTTTTGGCATGAAATATTAAATACACTATTTGTAGATGGGAACCTCTGACTTTTACCAAACCTTTGGAGATTTTAGACTTATTTTTTTTACAATAGCTGTGTGCTAAGAAGAAAGACTGTAGAAGGGGAAACAAGGCTCTGGTGTTATCCTCTTAAATTTGGAAGACTAGAATCATGCAGGGTAAAGGACTCTATAGTATGAACTTTTGTGTGTGTTTGATGTTGAGTAGACAGCTTGGTGGTGGATCTATGGATGGGGCAACGGCTATAGAAAACAGCTTTTCTTCCTCAGTGCCTTCTGACAAATCTCAAATGAGTTCTTCACAAAAACAAAAGCAGGGAAATGCTACAGGAGAACCCATATTAAATAGATTTCAGTTATAGCCATTATTTCCTTTATTTTTTTTTTAAAAAACAGCTTTATTGAGATTTAATTCACCTAACATATAATTCACCCATTTAATTTTAGAATATTTTTATCACCCCCAAGAAGAAACCTTGTGCCCATTAATCCGTCATTCTCCACTGTTCCTTGCCCTCAGTTTCTGTCTAATCTACTTTCTATCTCTGTGGATCTTCCAGTTGTGGATGTTTCATATAAATGGAATTATACAATATGTGACCTTTTGTGTCTAGTTTATTTTACTTAGCAAAATGTTTTCAAGATTCATCCATGTTCATGTTATAGTATGTATCAGAACTTCATTCCTTTGTATGACTGAATGATATTCCATTGTGTGGATAGACCACGTCTTGTTGATCCATTAATCAGTTAATGGATAGTTAGGTTGTTTCCACTTTTTGGTTATTATGAATAAAAATGCTATGAACATTCTTGTGCAAGTCTTTGTGTAGATACATGTTTTCAATTCTCTTGGGTATATATGTAGCATTGGAATTTCTGAGTCCACTGAGGCTTAAACAAATTTATTGCTTAGTTGCGTTTGGCAAATATGATAGTTGATTTTGCTAGGAATATATATTTTTTGGCCTAAACACAGTGAATATAGGACATGTTATGAGTAATCATTCTAGGAGAGTTCCTCAAAAGCAGATCTGTAGATACATTTAAGTGATGGCACCCAAGTTGGAATAGGTCCCCAGCATCTGTAGCTAAGTATTTTGAAGTGATTGTGCAAATTCTGTGGCTTCTTTCCAAGATGTACTAAATCTATTAAAAATTAAATCTTATAGTTAATATTCAATATATGATGTATTGCATATACTTGGTATCAGCATGCATTCAAACGTGAATTGAAAAAGAGAAAATGGATCCGTACTTATGGCCTGAAAGCAGTAAAAGAAAGAGTAAAATCGGTCTGTCAAGCAATGTAGAAAAACTCTGGATGTTTGCTATTTTTTTAAATGGTATTTTCTTTTTCATGGGGAGAAAACACATGATGAGAAAAGAAGAGAAAGCAAGTGATGATGATATGATTGATAATTAAATGCAGCTGAGCAGAAACAACATGGACACGCTTAGAATTTGCTTTAGTACTTTCTATGCTTCCTTCCCGGGAGACTGTTAAAACTCTTCAGCATGGCCGGGCGCGGTGGCTCACGCTTGTAATCCCAGCACTTTGGGAGGCCGAGGCGGGCGGATCATGAGGTCAGGAGATCGAGACCACGGTGAAACCCCGTCTCTACTAAAAATACAAAAAA
>NW_026652282.1:8250455-8329632 GCF_009828535.3 Hylobates moloch | reverse complement strand
AAAAAAAAAAAAAAAAAAAAAAAAAAAAAAAAAAAACTCTTCAGCATAAGAGCATTTAAACAAAGAGAATATTGCCTTTTTTCCTTCTACTGCATCTATTCAAACATGCAGAATGTATGTCTTGGTGAAATGCTCCAAAGATAGCTTGTGGAAATATTTATAATGCGTGTACCAGCATTTTTCACATAATTTAAATACATGCTTTTAAAATGTTTATTCTTCTCTGATGTTTTGCAATATCTATATGACCAAATTTATTGCATCATCTGCTAACGTGACCGAGCTGTTGATGTGTGATGCGACCTTCTTCAGGTTGAAAGTGACGGTTTAGCATATCACAAGGAAAAGGTTATCCTTAAATGTTGAGACTTTGAGATACTTGCCACAGTTGTCAATATGCCAAGTCCCAGGCTACTTGCTGCTCATACTTAAGGACAACATAAATGTCTTTGGATAACATTTTCTCCCATTTGGGCCATCTTTTTGGAACCAGAAATTGCTCTGCTTCTATGCAAGGGAATAGAATTTTACTCTCTCCATCCCCTGTATCATTTTGGCAAATCCTTGTTACTGTTAATTCAGGGGGACTGCCAATTTGAAGGATGTGGTGAACGTCAAAGTAAGAGGCCATATTTGCCCCATGTTTCTCCTGAGGCAGAATATAATTTTTACATTGTGATCCTTTGTGAAATCAGATAACTAAGGACCACTGGTTCCAAAGACAAGTCTTCTCCCTATATTTTTTCCCACTTACTAGTCCAGAAAAAAAAATGGGTTACTCAATCTCTGTGCCAGCAAGTATTTGTTGAACACCCATGCCCCTGTCACTTACACAGGCTTGTGATGTAAAACTGCCTTAACCTTCACACAGCTTACCATTCCAGGTAGGTAGGACACAGGGAAATTTACAGAATAACACATCAATATTAAACTGGGATAAAACTATATGAGGATGCCTGCCAATTCCATATATATTTAGATAAGGGAGAATTTGGGATGATTGAGAGTGAGCAAAGAAGACCTCACAGATGGGGGTACTTTGAGCTGCCTCTGGAGGTAGACAGAACAGAACGTCAATATATGAAGTGGAGACTCTTCTGGGTGTTTGAGGTTGGGGAAGAAACAAACAATGCCTCCAGGAGAGAAGCAGCCTAAACAGCAACTCCAAGGAAGATGGGTGTGAAATTCACCATGTGTGTGAAATTATGACAGGAGTCCCAGTTATAGGATAAAGCAGCAAAACCAGAAAGCAAGTGTTTAGACATTTGAGCAAACCTCTTATTTTCTTATCTGTGTTTGCCCCATCACATAATTTACAGTAGAAAGTTATTTAAGGCGAGGCAGCACTGTTCTTCATCAGACTTGCATTTATGTATTCAATTTTGGAAACACTATGGCTTTTGGAAGCAAAGAAACAGGCTGAACGCCCAACTCCAGTGTACGAGAATTTTTCTTCAACTCACTGAATAAATGAGTATTTTGGGGTTTTTGTAATGTTCGGATGGGAAGCAAAATGCAGACACAAGCCTAGAAAATAATGCAGATGCCAAGTTGATGTGTTCTTGAGCAATGGACATGGAATCAACAAATAGCCTGATGAGAGAGCAGTGAGGGTGAAGTAGGGAGTGGAATATTCATGTTTCCTTTCCCAGGGCACTGCTCTTACATCTCCTTTACATTTTATTAGATTTAAAACTAAGGAATCAGAAGCTGATAAAAAATTACTGTAAGAGAACACATTGAATAAAGGAGTGGTGAGAGGATTCATTCCCCTATTAACATCAGCAGTCATCTAAACATGTACTTTTTTTCTGGCACAAAATCATAGCTGTAGCATGACCTTCTTGCTTACTAAAGATCACTTAAAATTATTAACAAAAAATGGCTTAAGCTTGAAAGGAGGCTTTTAAAATGTTAAGTATGGTTCTGATCTACTTTTAAAAATCCAATGGTGAAGGCCAGGGGCATGGGGGTTAGAAGTTGGTAGGGGGTCAGGAGCAGGTGGGTGATTATCTTTCTCTCTCTCCCTCTCTCTCTTTCTCCATGTGTCTGTCTCTTTCAATCTCTCTCTTTCTTTCAATCTCTCTCAATCCCTCATCTCTCTTAATTTTTGCATTTCTTTTTCTCTCACAGATATATACTCTAAATTATATAACAAAAATGAAGTCCCATGATAATTTGTTGCTAAACCACAGTGCAGCTGTCTAATCAAGAAGGCATATTTTTTGTGGCACATATACAACATGGAATACTCTGCAACCATAAAAAAGGATGAGTTCATGTCTTTTGCAGGGACATGGATGCAGCTGGAAACCATCATTCTCAGCAAACTATCACAAGGACAGAAAACCAAACCCTGCATGTTCTCACTCATAGGTGGAAACTGAACAATCCTGAAACAGGGAGGAGAACATCACATACCGGGGCTTGTCGGGTGGTGGGGGACTGGGGGAGGGATAGCATTAGGAGAAATATCTAATGCAAATGACAAGTCGATGGGTGCAGCAAACCAACATGACACACATATACCTATGTAACAAATCTGTACGTTGTGCACATATACCCTAGAACTTAAAGTACAATAAAAAAGAAAAAAGGCATAATTGTAAAATAATTTATACTCTTTTCATAATCTGCCCCAATGTCCCTTGTTTCAGACTTAATGTTTTTTCCCTTGTTTCAGACTTATGTTTTTTCCCTTGTTTCAGACTTATGTTTTTTCTCCCTTCCATTCCTACTGCCTTGTCACTTTCTTACCCTTTCACATTCCTTAGACTCTGGGTTTCAATTCCTGATTTTTGGCAGTCAGAAATCCCTTCAAATGAGGCTGTCAATCCATGCCTCTTGTAGCCTCCAATTTTCAGATTAGCTAAATTATGATTTCCCATTTACAAGTGTGGCATTCCTCCGCAGCCTAATGTTTATCTAAAAATGGTGTTCATTATCCATTAGGTCTTATTCACTCTAATTTATAAATTTAGTAGTTTGACCACTTTTACTAGTGAATACACTTATTTAAAAATACTTTTTATATTTAATTTTTGTGGATACATAGTAGGTGCATATATTTATGGGGTACATAAGCTGTTTTGACATGACTTTGTATTTAATAGTCTTGGGCTATATAATTTTTCTTTTATCTGCTAGAAATTACTATCTTCTTCCTTTGGGTTGGGGACTAAAACTTGCATTTAATATGGAGGGGTGGTGATAATTCGGCCCTGTTTTCTCTGTATGCTTATTGACTCCTTGTTCTTAGGACAGATACTGGGAAGAATTATTTTTGCAACTGAAAACAAGTAGAGATTTTAATAGGGGGTATAGAATGAATTTTAGATGACAGTAATCACTAGAAGTGTCTAAACAGTTCAAATTACTTGTGTATCATGTGGACAACTCATCTAAATACCTGAAGTTTGGTTATTTGCACATAGAACCTGAACACCATTTCAAGCTTCAGGTTTTAATGTGTGCTGACTTGTAAACAACTTTCAAAAATTTAAGGCAGGCAATTTCACCTCAGGCCACTGAATTTTCATTGCTTCTGTGTATATTTTTCAGCGTTACCCTTGGTCTTTTTTGACTTTGTCATTTTCTTCAGTCCAACTGAAAATGTTAGTCAGAATTTATTTTACATTAGAGTATATATTCCTAGATGCGAAATCCCTGAGAACAACCTTTTCTACCCACTTTTGTTTCTTCTGTTGATACCTATTTACATTTTGCTTTCAAAGGGTGCCCAACCAACCACTGGATGCCACACTTGTGTTATTAGCTATCTCTATCTGCCTAAGCCTCTGGTTTGCTCCCTCATGGGAATTAAAAATAAGATTTCTCTTGATTTCATTGAAAAATCATCATTCTTTCAGCTTTGACCATACTGTTTTGATAAAAACAGCTGATTTGTATTATTGAACATCTTTCTCACTTTTCTTTCTCCATAAGGAGAAATTCATCACTATTTATTACCTGAACATTTGTGAAACCAATTTCAGAGAATCGCAAAAGAATCATTTTAATTGAAGCCACCTAGTTACTCGTAATTAAGAAGACTTAAAAATGCCAAAAAAAATCAAAATTACAGCTAACAAATTCAGAAGATAGGATAAAATCAATTACTGAAAAATCCAATTAGGTTTGGGGAGAAGCTGAACAGAATTTTATTTAAACCCAGTAAAATGTCTTTGAGCTTTTCACATGGACCCATTTGAGTTCAAACTCTTTATTCTTAAGAGTTAGTTTTATCTTTGTTTTCTGGTAGTGTAGTAGGTTTGAATAGGAGCTCTTGAATAGGAGCACAAATAATTAGGTTAATGGTTTTCCTTTCATACATTATTAGAGGAATAATACAGGAGGAATGAAAATGGAAGCAAAATTTAGAATAAAACTTTAAAAAGTTTATGAATTGTTAAAGCTAATTGTTGGACTCCCAGCAGTGGCTGGGAAAATGGTAGGATTTTATGCCAAATATTATTACTGTTGCCTTTTGCCAGAGTTTAGCGAAATTGCCCTGAACGTCAACTTGGCCATTTCAACTCTCTTATGTTTGAGGTCTGCTGCCGGTAGTCAGACCATGATAAAAACCCATGACATGCTAAGTAATGGATGCTGGGCAATAAGGATCTTTCTAAAAATGGCTCTTAAAAAAATCATTATCTTGCAACTGTAAATGGCCAGTTTGTTAATAGATTATTTTTCTCCTTTCAGTCAAGATTTTCTGCTTAAGTTTACAGCCTATAAGTATATAAATAAAGTACTACATTGAAGCAACATTTTTATTAGTAGGTATTTCAACTTGGATGTTGTAAGGGCCTTTTAATTTCACTTTGCACAAAATGAAATTGTAGAAATATTTTAAACAAATTGATCATGGCCTAAAATTTTCTGCGACATATTTGGTTGACTGAAGTTATTGTTAAATTTGGCCTGATCAAAATTTGAATTTCATATTTTATGGTTACCAGTGTACTCTTTGTAACAAGTTGTGCTTTTCTTGCGATGGCAAGAATTCTGAAAGATGGTTGATTTAGTACTTCGAGTTTCACATTATACTGAAAAATGTGGATGCCCACCTGAGCCTTGATCTGATGACCAGGGAAACAGCAGCACTTTTTCAAAATCTTAATTGATTTTAAACAAGCAAATCATTTACTTCTATGACCCTTACACTCTGTTTCTTAGAAGAAAACTGGAGAAGAAACCCTATCTCAATCCTTGTCCTGGAGAATCCTAGAAAATCCACATAACCCTTTTCCCCAAGTCATTGGAGACCTTTATTCATCCTATAAACTCTAGATATGCTTGTTACCAGGAAGCTTTAGGAGCCTTTCTAGTACCTACTGTAGTATCTTGATAGCTCTACAGTAAAAAAAAATAATATGCAAAAGTGCTCTGATTTATAGCCCATATATCTAATTGGCTATTATTCTGCACTGACAGTAAAAATATTAAAACAAATTACCCTTTTAAATTAAATTCACACCCAATGAGTGAACAAATAATCTGAATGAACAAGCATTCTCTTGTTGATAGTGATAGTAATTATTATCTATTGAGCAGATTGACTCAATTTAGTGAACATAAATGGCCTCTACTTAGGGTGTTCATATAATTTGTTGTCAAAATTGTAGCATTTTGGAAAGTGAAAAGAGGCGCTGTTAATAATTACACTAAAATAACAGGCATAACCTGAATTGTCCCTGTTAACCCTCACCTGGAATGTATTGTTCTCCTTCCTTCCATGTGTAGTCAAGTACTACCCACTTTTGACGGTCCAGATGAAGTTTTCTCTAAGAAGGCTCTTTAGAGTACTTTGTTTATATTTTACCTGAATTAAGGCATCGGGGTGCCAGCATGTCAGCAATTAAGATGTTTTATATATATTCAAGGAAGCAATTGTTGCTGTTATTTGACATGTATTTGTTCTCTCTTACCAAGTAGAATGTAACCTTCTTGAGCACAAGGGATATGTCCTATACTTCTGTCTTGCTGAAGTGCTTAGGTATATTGCAATGCCCAAAGTGAAGAGAGAGAGAACACATTCTTGCTGAGTTGCTTTACCTTCATAGTAACATTCCTCTCTATGTTTGTGAATAAAATAATGGATATTGGTGCCAAAAATGCTGGTTATTTAAAGAGATTTCTTCTGGGTTTATAATCATATGCAGTAGAAAGGGATAAGAATCAAGCCAAATACAGTTAATTATGGCCTGAGTACCCATTTAGTCACCAGATGTTTGAAAGTGTCCACTCAGATTTAGACATTTTAACAATAACCAGACCTTTACTACTAGTACTTTATCATAGAAAGGATCATTTGAGAATATCTTAATTGTAGCATTCTGAGCAAAATTATAATTAAATTTTACTAAGTATTTATTAAAAATATAAAGTGGATATTTTTCTAATTATAAAAGTAATATATACTCATTGTAAAAAAAAATCTCATAGAATACAAAAAAATATAGAAACAAAACCAAAAACCACTCATAATCCTTTATTATAGAGATAATTACTTGGACTATTTGGGTATGTTTCCTTGAAGTAGTCTTTTGTGTTATTTATATACTATACAGTGATCCTTGCCTTCTGGCATTCACAGCCTTGTGTAATCCCCTCCATATAACTTGCTTATAACCAGTAAGAGATGACAACTTTGGGAGGACATCGCTTACATGATGAGGTCACAAAAGATTGTGAAGTTTGACTTGCTAGCAGATTCTATCTTGCTGGATTTGATGAAGTAAGCTGTCATACTGGAGAGGTCCACATGACAAAAAACTGAGAGTGGCCTCTGGCTAACAGCTAGCAAGGAACTGATTTCTCAGTCTAGTAACTCTTAAGGAATTGAATCCTGCCAATGACCATGTGGGTGAGCTTGAATGTGAATCCTTCTCCAGTTGATCCTCAAGATGAGACCCCCACTTCAGTGACACCTTGATCGTGGCTTTGTGAAAGTCTGAGCAGAGGACTCATCTAAGCTGTGCCTGGATTCTTGACCCACAAAATCTTTGAGATTACAAATGTGTATGGTTTAAGCTGCTAAGATTGAAGTACTTTATTACATAGCAATAGGTAACTAATACAATTACAGAGTGTATCATTTATAGTTTAATAGCATTTTTACTTAACATTTTCTTATTAAAAATCTCCTGTGTCATTAAAAATTATTGAAAATGTGATTTTTCTTTTCCAGGTGGAAAAGAATCACATAGTAAAGATATGCCAAATTTTAATTATTCTTATCTAATTGGATATTTAGATTATTTCTAATTACTGGCTACTATGACTACCACTAAAGTGAACATCCTCATACATCCGTCTTTCACTACAATGACTACATATCTTATTATCCCAACAAAATTCATTGCCATAAGATAAATGATCCAAAAGGTACGCATAATTTTAAGGATTTAGGAATATTGCTAAATTACCTCCCAGAAAGTTTAGGCTATTAAAATGCCTCTGAGTATTTCAATGTACTTTGGCCAGCACTGAATGGTTAAACAAATTAGTCAACTTGAGAAAGAGTATCTCTTTGTAATTTTAATTTTTATTTTATTATATCTTCATATGATTATTAGTTAAAACTTATTAAGAATTTAAATAAAAATAATTACCAGCCTGGGCAACATAGGGAGACCCCATCTCTACAAAAAATAAAAATAAAAAATCAGCTGGGCATAGTGGTGCACATCTGCAGTCCCAAACCTTTGGGAGCCTGGGAGACAGAGTGAGACCCTGTCTCAAAAAAAAAAAAAAAAAAAAAATAAGCACATAGCTTAAACCACTCAATCCATAAGTAAATATACACATAGGAGAATGCTTTTCAGTGAACATTTATCAAGTGCTCCTTATTTGTTTTACGAATATTAACTTATTTGATCCTCACAACAACTCTGAGTCAGGTACCACTATAAATGCTGTTTTACAGAAAATAGGCAAAAAGCAACTTACTGAGAGCAGCACAGCTAGCACAGAGCTGGGAGCTGGAGACAGGCATGCCCTTGACTGATATGTAATAGACACCCCCCATTTCAAACAAAAAGCCACATCCATTCACCAAATTCCAAAGGAGGCATCAATTCCTTCATTATAGATCAGAAAAATGAAGCTCAATGCATCTTGTCTAGTGAATGGTTCAAGGTTGTGCAGCTTGTCAGTACTGTGATTTAGAACTCAAATGCTAGTCTGTCCAGACGCCTTCCACTTCCACATTTCCTATGAGGAATAAGCACACAAAGCAGGTGCTCAGTAAATATAGGTTGATTGAACTCCAACAGGCTACATGCAATATGAAAGGGTGATGGAATGTCAGTGAATTGGAAACAGTGAGTATAGTGGAGTGATGCTAAGAATGACCCATCATGGCAGGTCACAGGAGGTCTCCCAGTGGCTCAGTCCCTCAGAAGAAGGTATGGAGAAGTAATGGGGGAGGTAGAGAGAAACAAAAGGTAAGTTTAAAGAGATCCTACTCATATTCAAGCTTATGACTATTTCTGCAAAGGCATTCATGGCACTGGGACAGGGAGGGTGTACTGACACACAGCCAATACTATAAGGGAAAAGGTAAAACAAAAACCAAGGCATGTTTGTCCAGGTAGCCATAGCTGTTACCAGCAGCATTTAGACAATTGCATATGTTTTAGGTTATGTTCTCCACAAAGCAGAGAGAGCCAAGGGTTTGAGTGCTAGTGATTTATAGGGAAGAGCTTTAGAAAGAAGCCAGAACAGTAGTGGAGTAGGAAGGGGAAGAAGCCAAGCAAGGGTGTAGTTTTGGGTGGAGTCCCAGGGCCAGCCTAGATCCCACGGGGTGCTTGGGAGGGTAAATTATACCTCAGAGTTTGTTCCACCATGAGGCAAAGGCTCTGGGCATTGGTACTCGCACACCAGTCAATGGCTAAGTGTCTCAGGCACTTCTGGCATGTGTGAGCTGGCTTCAGCACCAAGGGGACAGGTGCCAGTCACTAGCAGCAAAGCCCACAAAAGCCAAGGGATGGGCACACAAAGTTAGTAAAAGGGATCTTAGAAGATGTGGTGGCTACCAGCAGTGCCCATTACAGCATGTTTTAAACTACATATGGCAGTGCATCCACTTAAATACATGTATTTGTGAGAACTGGAAATTTCTAATTTGACAGTTCTAATTTCCTCAGTTCCTGCTGGGTCTTAATGTACCAGACAGAAGTAGAAATTATATTAAGTTCTTTACACTGTGACCATTCATGTGGAATCTGTGGGAGTTATAATTAGGTCAATTAAAACTGCAATTTGCTAAAGGAAAATAAAATAAAGAATAGAACAAATAATTCCAAGTCTCTAACTTAGAGGGTTAGTGTTCAAATCAAATTGGAGCTTTGCAAATATTAATAGTTAAGCTATGGTTAAGGCATTTCAGTTTTCTACCCATAAAGGCAGGTTTTAATAAAGTCACATAAGTGGTAACCCCAAAGGCTTTCTAGCAGCAGGATGGCAAGTTGTTATGTATTATTGGGAAATGAAGTATATTTAATACCTTTCCAATTGTCATCACTCTAAGACACACTTCAACAATTGATTAAGCTGAAATCAGAAGAAAATTATTTTCCCTTACTTTTGTTTTCTTAATCTAATGTCTTTGCTAGAAAATGTAGATATTACCTAATAATACCTGCATGTTTTAAGTATTTACAAATTTCACTAATAGAGTAGCTTAACAATAGTTCTTCATTTCTAAGTGAAATATTAAATATTATATTCTTAACTCTTACTGTCAGATTAGGAGAACATTTACGAGAACATTTACGTCGTATTTAAGGCAAATATTCCTGAGTCATTAACGCACTCTAGCTGGGTATTTAAAAACCACCTGTTGTAGACCAGAGGTCAGTAAACTATGGCCCATGAGCCCAATTCAGCGTTTCATACATGCATTTTTGTACATCCTGTGAGCAAAGAATGGTTTTTATATTTTTAATGGTGGAAAAAATCAAAACAATATTTTATGACATGAAAATGACATGAAATTCAAATTTCAAGGTCCAAATAAAGCTTTATTGGAACATAGCTACACCCATTTATTTACATATTGTCTGTGGCAGCTTTGGTGCTTTTATAGCAGATTTGAGTAGCTGTGACAGAGACTGGATGGCTCTCAAAGCCTAAAATAGTTTTTATTTGATCCTTTACAGAAAATGTTTGCTGCTCGCTGCTCTAGACTTTTGTGCCTCCCTTTGCCTGTAGTTTGTGATCTCTTAAAATGACATTGGAACACTTAGAACTTGGGGAGTCATGCTATGCAGACACTGGAAATAAAGTCCATTTTACTTTTTTTTTTAGATGGAGTTTTGCTCTTGTTGCCCAGGCTGGAGTGTAATCGCGTGATCTTGGCTCACTGCAACCTCCGCTCCCCGGGTTCAAGCGATTCTCCTACTTCTGCCTCCCAAGTAGCTGGGATTACAGGCGCCCGCCACCACGCCTGGCTAATTTTTGTATTTTTAGTAGAGATGAGGTTTCACCATGTTGGCCAGGCTGGTCTTGAGCTCCAGACCTCAGGTGATCCACCCGGCTCGGCCTCCCAAAATGCTTGGATTACGGGCATGAGCCGCTGTGCCCAGCCCATTTTACCTTTTTGAGGGAAGAGTTAATTATCTTGATGAGCATTTTACTTAAAGACATATGGCTACAACACAGACATTGCACAAGATCTTTTATCTATGCATATTTGAAATGATTGTAGATTTCCAGGGGCCTGAATTATCTGAACTGTTATCTCTGTTCCATTTACATGAGTGACATGTCCTTTGGCATAGAGACAATCATCAACTCTCTTCAATTTACCTTGTCCCAGCATTTTAAAAAAACAGTGCCTGGCCAGGCAGCCAAGCAGCCGCTTTCGTTGTTACTCCATCCCATCCTCTCAATAGTCCTACAAATAAATTTTATTTTTCAATTTTAGCAATGAGGAAATGGGACAAAAAAGGTGATGCTATTCATATTAACATTGCATACTTAATCAAAGCTCGCTTCAGGATCCACACTTTGATTCATCTAACTTCAAAGCTTCGCTCAGAGTATTTTGTCTTATTGCCAGTCAAAGGAAGAATGTCATTAACATTGGTCAGAAATCTTTTCCTAAATCATTGATTATTCTCTCCCCCAACTCATTCTCCACCTGTCCAGGTAACTATCTGCATTCATCTGCTTTTCTATCTGTCCATCCATCCATCCATCCTTTCATTCGTCATTAACTCAAACATCAAATGTTTATTGCGTACATGCCAGCCATCTTGCTAACTGCACTAGGCAGTAGACATACATTTGTGAACAGAAGAGACATGGTCCCCACCCTCAAAGCATCTTTTTGACCTGGCAGAGCTGCACAGAGGATGGACTTTATTTGTCCACAGATTTATAGGGTCCAGGCATCCATATCATAAGCGGGGTTTGATGTCTATATGTTTCATAATCTGCCCTTTTGGAAATCATTTGACTTGGACCTCTTGGATGTCTTGCTTTTACAAGTAGTCTAAATAGTGTATTGAAGAGGTTATAATCCGATTTTTAAATTGAAGGGTGGAAAACATACGACACTGCGTCTTTTCTTTTTAAGTGAATGTAACGCTTTACATAAACATTTCCCTCAGAGCTACAAAACACATGCCAAATTCTACTAACAACTCTCTATCTATCATGTATGTATATTTGGTAATACATTTTTGTTGATCCTATCCCAAAAGCTTTCCACCCATTGCTTGTCACTTTGAGAGAATAGAAACTGGCAGGAGATAATTAATAGACTTGACCTGTAGGGTGAACACACACACACACACACACACACACACACACACACACACACACACACACTAGTTGGGGGGAGCTTCGATTCTTTTCAAAGGACTTTGCTGGTGAGACTTGAAAGTGCCATATGCCTGCTGGGAGAGGTTTTGTTTTGGTAGTAGTTACTGGTTAGGCTTTAGAAATTTTTCTTTTGGAAATCTGGCTGGCTCTCAAAAATTGCCTTTAAGAATTGTATTTTGTAAGTTAAGAGCAGAAGCTATTATTAGCTGTGTGTTTGTGGTTGAAACATGAGGTCAGGTTTGGCAGGGAACTCTTAAGGGTGTGTGAATGCAAGCCTCAGCTCAGCCATCCTGTGGCCACTCAGTGCGTTGGGGAGTGGCTTATTCCTGGATACAGAGGCAATGCCTTTGTCTTACAATTCGTGGGAGTATGTGCTTTAATAATGGAATGCTTCCTTTGGGATTTAGGAGTGACTTATAGTAAATTTTTGTTAAGGATTCAATGTCCTATTGATAATATATATATATGAATATATATAATATTTATATTCATAATTGCTTTATTAGATCAGGGATCATGTTTGTCTTGTTTATCATTTTATTCCATGTTCCAAGTGCAGTGCTTGGCATACATTATAAATATCAATATTTGTTAAATGAATGAATGAATGCATAAATGAATGAGTGAAAAATGACCACAAAGAGCACATCTAGAAAGATTAAAGACATATGTTAAATTGAAGAATAGAAGTTGGTAGTCAGAGAACATTCGTAGGTCAAGCACTTCCAAGTGCTGGCAGATATCTATGATGGGGTGACCACACTCATGAATTGTAAATACAGAATTCTCTGGACCTAAGAAAACTGTGGAACTGTGAGGTGATAGTATGCTCTGATGTTGAAGCCACTAAAGGTAATGGCAGAAGAAGGTGGTGGAGATGGAGGAAAGTAGGCAGGTTCCTTCCTTTCCTAGCTGTCTCTTGGAATGAACTAAGTAATTTTGTATAGATGTATAAAGATAGAAGATCTGTAAGACTCGAGCTCTAGCTCGTGTATACACACACACACACGTAGCTGAAGCATGGAGATGATCATGTGACAGTAATAATAATTAAACACTTACTGTGAGCAGATGACCAAATTAGCTGTGTTTGGACATTATGGAATGATTAGTACACATAATTATTTTCTGCTAATAACAAGACAGGAAGTATTTATGCCCACCTGAAATATTTAAGCAGGGAGAAAACAATTCCAGTTTTGCCAAACGTTTCTTATATCCCTTTTGTGGAAAAGACTCCATACTAGGGAAAAGGAGTTGATCTGTTCATTGCTCACTTGCTTTCACGTAGCAGATTTTTAGCAACACTTAGATGGTGAGCTCTGGAAGAAATGGCTATCATTATTCTAGTTCACAGCAGTACCTAAAATTGTGAATGGTTAGAATCTCTTCATGCTCTGATGACCCAACTAGCTGTAGAGTATCACAGAAAGAAATATTGTCTTGCTACCATTTGCACGTATACAAAATATGCAGAGAATATAGCTGTTTTAAAAGAAAGCTTTGTAAAAAGAAACTAGTAAGCTTTCAATAAGAAATCCTTTAAATCCTCAGCATTACACAATAATACAATTCTCTCTTTACAGATTCACTTATCCCTTTACTGAATCAGAAGATGATGTTGGGGGAAAAATTGCTTTTCAAATGTAACCATAATAGAATTTTCCCCGTAGCTTTCAAATAATTGTCTGTGAAATCACTTTGTGATGTCTATTTCAGAAGCTTAGCCATGACAGCACAATCATAAATACTTTCCCCTATGTCAGCCATTTTAGATGACAGACAGATCTATCTAGTACATTTTGTTTTCTTCTAAAATCTCAAATACTACCCAAGTCAGCCCTTTTTAAAGCTGTGGCCTAATAAAAAATTGGATATTGAATTGCTTTATTGCAAACAAAAATGCCTCATCTTTGTTTCAACTTATTCTCAAATTAGCAGTGACATTCAGTACACTTTTATATTACATTGTTAATGAAAGTTTACCTGTGGATCTAAAAATAGAGACAAAAGGCAGTGAATTGACTGGAAAACTAACCATTAGGGATATTAATTTTTTGGAAACAGTAGTTTTATTCTAAATAGTGTACACTACCCGAAGGCTTAAAGGTTGCATATACCAGTCTCTGAACTCCATAGTGGAAACGATGTCTACAATAGCAACCATCACTTAATGAGAAATTACTACTTATTACGCCAGGTACTGAGTGAATTAGATTAGTAATTGCATTTTATCTCTCATTAATCTCATGTAAATAATGTTAATTCTCCACTTTACAGATGAGGAAACTGAGGACCAGAGATTAGGTAATATGCTCAAAATCACACAATAAGGGCAAAGCTAAGACTTGAAGCCAGATGTGTGTTCCTAAACACTTTGACCTAATTACTGGGAGAAGCATAATAATAAAGACAATTTATTGTGACCTGTATATTATGTATTAATGACTAAACAGCATTTTTGCATGTTTAAAAAATCTCTGTAAGTGGTATTATTTGATAGGTATTATTCTGCAACATATTTTCTTTACTCAGCATAGTTCTAATTATCGATTTTAATTGTTATATAATATTCCATTTTATGAGTATAATATCAATTATTTTATCTCTTTTCCTATTGATGAACAGAGTATTCTTCAAAATTTTCTTAGCTATTCTTCAACACTTCTTCATTTACATGATTTTTATGGTATGCTTATCTAGTTCCTGATTAATCATGTTGGAATATTGTGTGGAATTGTTTTGCATTTGTATATTAATTTAGGAAAATTGGTACATGTATGATATTGAGACTTCATGTCATGAAATGGTATATCTCTCCATTTACTAAAGTAATATTATATGTTATTAGCAATATTTTAAAACTTTTTCACCATGCCCTGTATGAATTTTCTTGCATGTATTCCTAGGAACCTTAGGATTATCATTGATTTTTTTTGTATGGTATGTTTACTTTCTAATTTGTTATTACTCTTATATAGCAAGGGTATTGATTGAGTGTTGATCTTGATTAAACAACCTTGCTGAATTATCTAACTTGTTCTAATAGTTTTTCTATGGATTTCTGAGATTTTCTTTGGAATATCATCATACTTTTACCAGTATGGGCTGTTTTATCTCTTTCTTTCCAATTCTTAGACATCTTAACTCCTTTATTTTTGTTTTGTTTTATTTACATTGATTGTGGCCTTCAGAAAAGTTTGGAGGGAAAGTGATGCTCTAACATCTTGTCTTAGATTTTCAAATAATGTCTATCAAGTTAAAAATTGGGAGTTCTTTAATTTTTGTTAAGAGTTTTTAAAATAATGAGTTCTCATATTTTAATTTTTTATACATTCCTTATCAAATTAGTACAAAGAACATTTTAGCTTCTTTCAGAGAATTGGGTAATTTTTTTCCATTTTCTGAAATAGTTCGTACAAATCATAAAACACTCTGAGCCTGGATATCATTTTCAAGGCAGACTTCAAATTGACAATTGAGTTTCTCTGATGGTTATTTATTTGTTCTGGTTTTATGTTTTCTCTTGAGTAGTTTTTATAATTTATATGTTTCTTGAAAATTATCCATTTTATCCAAGTTTTGAAATTTACTATATTACATTCATATTATTCTGATTTAAGATTTTATTGTATTTATATTTTTTGAATTCTTAATATTGTGTATATGTATGTTTTATTTTGGCATATCTGACTTATAGGTTTCCATTTTACTAGTTTGTCAGTAAAAAACGAGCTTTTGGTTTTACATATATTTTATTACATCTTGTTTTGTATTTCATCAATTTCTGCTTTTCTCTTCTGTTTTTTCATGGTATTTTATTTTATTTATTTGTGAAAATGTGTTGAGACTATATTATAGACCAGGCACTGTTTAGAGATTTGGCATACACTTAGTACAGAATTTCAGTAGTTATTAGAAACTTAATGACTCTTTTGTATTTTTTTTCATTTTTCATTTTCATGGATACATCACAGTTGTATATATTTATGGGGTACATGTGATATTTTGTTACAAGCATACAATGTGTAATGATCAAATCTGGGTAATTGGGATATCCATCACCTCAAACGTTTGTCATTTATTTGTGTTGGGAACATTTCAAATCTTCTCTTTTACCTATTTTGAAATATATAACAAATTACTATTAACTATATTTGTCCCATTGTATTACAGAATACCTGATCTTATTCTTTCTATCTAACTTTATTTTTGTATTTATTAGCTGAGCCCTCTTCATTCCTCCCCACTACCCTTCCCAGCCTCTGGTAACCACCATTCTATTCACTGTCTCCATGAGATACACCTTTTTAGCTCCCACATGAGTGAGAACGTGAAGTATTTTTCTGTGCTTGACTTACTTCACTAACATAATGTCCTCCAGTTATATCTATACTGCTTCAAATGACAAGATTTCAGTCCTTTTTATGACTGAATAATATTCTATTACACACATACACACACACGCACACATAAACATATATACATATACATATAAACAGACACACACACACATTCCACATTTTCTTTATCCATCAATCCATTGATGGATACTATATCTTGACTATTGTGAATAGTGCTGTAAAAAACATGGGAATGCAGATATATCTTTGACAGATGCATTTTCTTTCTTTTGGATGTATATCCAGCAATAGAATTGCTGGATCATATGGTGTTACAGTTCTATGTTTGTTTTTGAAAATTCATATTGTTTTCTATAATGGCTATACTAATTTACATTACCACCAACAGTATACTAGCGTTGCCCTTTCTCCACATTCCCACCAGCATTTGTTATTTTCTGTCTTTTGGATATAAGCCATTTTAATTCAGGTAATCTGATATCATATTGTGCTTTTGATTTGCATTTCCCTGATGATTAGTGATGTTGAGTATTTTTTCACATACCTGTTGGCCAATTTTATGTATCCTTCTGAAAAATTCAGATCTTTGGCCGGGCGCGGTGGCTCATGCCTGTAATCCCAGCACTTTGGGAGGCCGAGGCAGGCGGATCACGAGGTCAGGAGATCGAGACCATCCTGGCTAACGCGGTGAAACCCCGTCTCTACTAAAAATACAAAAAATTAGCCAGGCGTGGTGGTGGGTTCCTGTAGTCCCAGCTACTCAGGAGGCTGAGGCAGGAGAATGGCGTGAACCCGGGAGGCGGAAGTTGCAGTGAGCACTCCAGCCTGGGTGACAAAGCAAGACTCTGTCTCAAAAAAAAAAAAAAAGAAATTCAGATATTTTGCCCATTTAAAAATTGGATTATTATTATTTGCTATTGAGTTGTTTGGGTTCCTTATATATTCAGGTTGTTAACTTCTTGTCAGATGAATAGTTGACAAATATTTTCTCCCATTCTGTATGTTTTCTCTTTACTTTCTTGATTGTTTCCTTTCCACTGCAGAAGCTTTTTAGCTTGATGTAATCTGATTTGTCAATTTTTGCTTTGGTTGCCTGAGTTTTTGAGGTCTTACTCAAGAAATCTTTGCCCAGACCAGTGTCCTGAAGCATTTGCCCTGTTGTTTTCTTCTAGTAGTTTCATACTTTTGGGTCATAGGTTTAAGTCTTTAATTCATTTTGATTTTATTTTTGCATATGATGAGAGATAAGGGTCTAGTTTCATTCTTCTGCATATGGATATTCAGTTTTCCTAGCACCATTTGTTGAAAAGACTGTCCTTTTCCTATTGTATGTTTTTGTACCTTTGTGTAAAGTGAGTAGGCTATAAAGTGTGGATTTATTTCAGGGCTCTCTATTTTGTTCCATTGATCTGTGTCTATTTTTATGCCAGTACCATGCTGCTTGGTTGCTATAGCTTTGCAGTATATTTTGAAGTCAAGTAGTGTGATGCCTCTAGATTTATACTTTTTGGTCAGGACTGCTTTGGCTGTTCTGTTTTCTTTTGTGGTTGCATACATATTTTAGGATTTCCTATTTCTGTGAAGAATGTCATTGGTATTTTAATAGGAATTGCATTGAATCTGTAAATCACTTTGAGTAAGGTGGACATTTTTACAATATTTATTATTGCAATTTATAAACATAGAATATCTTTCCAATATTTTATGTCTTTTATGTCCTCTTCAATTTTTTTTTTTTTTTTGAGACAGAGTCTCACTCTGTCGCCCAGGCTGGAGTGCAGTGGCGCAATCTCGGCTCACTGCAAGCTCCGCCTCCTGGGTTCACGCTATTCTCCTGCCTCAGCCTCCTGAGTAGCTGGGACTACAGGTGCCCACCACCA
Organism: Hylobates moloch; assembly: GCF_009828535.3. Lineage (NCBI taxonomy): Eukaryota > Metazoa > Chordata > Mammalia > Primates > Hylobatidae > Hylobates > Hylobates moloch. Next base: position 8,311,550 of record NW_026652282.1, on the reverse strand, counting down.
CGCCCGGCTAATATTTGTTTGTTTTTTTTTTTTGTTTTTTTTTTTGGTAGAGATGGGGTTTCACCGTGTTGTCCAGGATGGTCTCGATCTCCTGACCTCATGATCCGCCTACCTCAGCCTCCCAAAGTGCTTGGACTACAGGCATCCTCTTCAGTTTTTTAAAATCAGTGTTTCATACTTTTTATTGCACAGATCTTTTTCTTTTTTTGTTAAGTTTATTCCTAGGTATTTTTGGTAGCTATTATAAATAGCTTTCTTGATTTCTTTTTTGAGATTGTTTGCTGTTGGCATCTAGAAATGCTACTGATTTTTGTGTGTGGATTTTGTATACTACAACTTTACTGAATCTGTTTATCAACTCTAAAATTTTTTTGGCAGAGTCTTTAGGATTTTTTTAAAAGAGCCTTTAGGTTTTTCTAAATACATGATTATATTGTCTGCAAACAAGGACAATTTGACTTATTCCTTTCCAATTTAGATGTCCTTTATTTATTTTCCTTGTCTCATTGCTCTGGCTAGGACATCCAGCACTATGTCAAATAAAAGTGGTGAAAGTGGGCATCCTTCTTTTTCCAGATCTCATCTTTTGCAATTTTATCAGCAAATGGTAAAGGTAACATAGAACATGGTTCTTTAACTTACAAATATTAAGATTTTACTTAGGTTGTTAATAATTACTATATTTTTGTTCCATGGTCTTTATTGAATATATACTACTAAAAACTTGGCATAGAGCCATGAAAAAAATACAAAATGTTTTCTTGGAAACAGCAAAATTTCTAATCCATATACACATTTCAAGGTTAATATTTTATACTTGTGACTCCTAGATCATTTATGCTAAATAGTACAGCTTAAAGATACCATAATGATAACCTTTTAGATTAACCAACATCTTTGATCTAGGATCAAGGAAATTTGATTTCCCTCAATCCCTTATTTTTCAGATTAAGCAGTTGAAGTAATCAGGCATTTTTGTGACACAGCAGGGTCCAGGTTACAATAGTTTTCCCCATTTTTTATGGTTCTAGATCCTTCTCCTACCTATCTTCCCCCAACCCTCTGGTTTGGTAACTATTTCTCTGAACAGTCTTTCTGTTTCTTTGGTACATTTTTTTCCATGTATAATTGATTTATTCTGGTCATTTAAAATTCCTATTAAATTCTCTAAATGCTTTTCCTTGCCCAAATTTATTATTAATCTCTTTACTTGAAAGTAGAATTTTCTCTCATAGTGAAATTGAAAGCAATATATTAAAGTGGGAAGTATGAGGTAAAATATTAAAACAACTAAACTCAAGGACATTTGGCATTTCTGAGAGTGAAGCAGCTTATATACCACAGCAATGTCACTTGGTTTTCATTGATGAGAAACACAAAATTGTTTCCTTTGTCCCATGCCTTTCCCTTGAATTCACATATCTTTTTGCTGAAATGAATCCTTTCATAGTTCTTTTAATGAGTGCCTGTGGGTGTTAAACAGTCTTAATGTTTTATATTTTGTAATATCATTATTTTAACATTGCATGATGGTTTCCCTGGGAGTAAAATTTTATATTGGCAGTTATTTTTCCTCATCACTTTAAAAGGCATTGCTTCAGGTTCTTCTACCATTTGTTGTTCATGATCAGAAATCTTCTGTGTGTATGATAGTAACTTCTTCACAGGTCAAACTGTCTTTTGTCTCTGCTAAATTTTAAGACTGATATTTTGCAGTTTGACTAAAATGTGTCTAGGTGTAGGACTTATTTGTATTTATGTTTCTGAATATTCATAGGATACTTTCAACTAAGGATTCTCATTTTTTTCTGATTCTGGAAAACTCTTGGGTATTAATGTTCAAATACCATTCTTCATTTAAAAAAAAATCTCTAAACATAGGTTCTAAATTTTAAGCAAGCCTTTGAAGCTAGAGGCTCTCAAACCGTCTGCCCTGATTCCTAAATGCTCCTTTACAAGTTTTGATTACTTTTTCTCTTTTTGCTGGCTTCTGGGTAAATTTTTTGGTATCAAAATCTAATTCACTAAAACACTTTCCAGCTGCCTCAAATCTAAAGTTTATCCTATCTTTTGAATTTTTCATTTTAAAACACCATTTTTAAAAAATCTTATTTATATTCACCTATTCTTATCTCCTTTCTGCCTGATTTTGTGTCATAATTTGTTTGATTTTTATACATGTGATTTCATCTATCTTCCTGAATATTTTAAACATGCTTGTTTTGAAGTCTTTGTCAAGCTATTTTATAAAATTAATTTCACCACAGTAAACTCATATTCTGGATATTGATATATTGGCTGTCTTCTTCAGTGTTATATTTCTTCATATGTTTTGGAATTTTGATTCACAGGCTAATTTCGAGTGAATTTTTTGTTTGTGTTCTTCTGTCTCTTGCTCTCTGTTCATGTATGTCCATTCTCTCTCTCTCACCCACTTTCTGTCTCTGTATGAGCTTCTTTTTGTGGCTGGTATTTTTCAGTTGATGTCCACCAGGGCCCCCAGGACAAAACCACATTTTAGGTGATGGTTTGGAGCTCCTGCCCTATAGTAAAATAATGCAGAGCTAGTCTCCAGGCCAGTAGCAGCTTGTTTCAGATCTTTGTCTAGACAGAGGCTGTGTTGATGTCTCTTAAATCTGTAGGTTTTTAGGTTTTTAGCTTCATATAAACCAGATTTTCTCAGTAGGGCACTGCTGACATTTTGGACCAGATGATTCTTTGTTGTGTAGAGCTGTCCTTTGCATTGTAGAATGTTTAGCAACATTCCCAGCCTCTACTCACTAAATGCAACTAGTGCCAACTTCCCTCCAGTTATGACAACCAAAAATGTCTCCAGACATTGGCCAAATGTCCTCTGGAGAACAAAGTCACCGACTCCCCTTTGATAACCAGTGGTAAAACCTGTAAACCCTGGAGTCAATTGGCAATGTCTGATGTTAGCTTCCTTTATCAAGGAAAGGGTGCCAAATCCAGTCCAGCTTTAAGCCTAAAGCCTGGCTTCAGCCTTTCGTAGTAAGTAGAGGACTTTTCATCTCCCATTGGAAAGAAATTTCTCTGTCTCACTGCCTGATTTGGGGCTCAGCACCCATCAGGCTTTGGCTTCAACCATACTCACTATTACCGGTCCCCGAGGATGTACATCTTAATTTATATTCTGGCGTTGTCTTTTCAGTATTCTTTTGTTATATTTCACTTATCACAATTGCATGTTTCGAGCAGTGGGGACACCATATAGCATGAACTTAAAATTCTTTCTTAACCAGAAGTCATAGAATAAAGTTTTTCAAAAAAATTTTGTGTTTTTTTAATTGCACTTCTTGGTAGTTCAACATTTTAGATGACTTATTACCTTATGCCCTGACTTGATTATGCTTTTGCTTCTTCTTTATTTGTGATTAACAAAAGCCTCCATAAACCTGCTTTATTTGTAGTCAAATTCTGTATTTGGAGTATTGAGCAGACTAATAAAAATTAGATATTTGTGAATGATTTCTACAGACATCTCTATGACTTTGTGTATGACCTCATTGGAATTGAGCACAGGCATTGCATTTGGGAAATTAAGATAATTAGGAGATTGTCCTACAAAGTCAGAGCAAAGGAAGGCTGTAGTTAGTTATAATACAGAGGGACAGTGAAGACTGTGAGGGAGAGGAGGGCAGCAGGAGGCTTAGACCTTGCTGGAAAATCCTCAGGAATGAAGTGAAATGTAGCCAAGTTGGAACCTACCCCAGCCCTTTCCCTCCATGTTAAAGTTAGTTAAATCAATTCCAGTGCCTATTTATAGTTAAGCCTTGGTTTTGATTAATGATGTTGGAGAGAGATAGGAAAGCGGGGAGGACGACTGTTAGGAGGAAGGGAGGAGGCAAAGCTGCTGAAGCTGATATGCTCATCTGTTGTTTGAAACCTACTCTCTGTCACACACAGATTTCTGGCCAAATACGATAAAAAAAAATTTTTGTTAGAGGGCAGTAATCCATGTCAACATTTTCACTGTATGCCAAGTGAAGAAATCAAATACCTAAACCCTGAATTAACCATATGATAAATCATGGTTCCCTTTTTCATTGAGTCATCCAGCATGCATCGTCATGGACGCAACCTAAGACTTAAATGTCTTTAGAAGTTATGCTTTTATACGTTAACAAAAATGAAATTATTAAAACAAACTCACATTAATGGTTAAGCATAGATTGCTTTTGAGCTGCAAAGAGCTTTAGAGACACACAACTGGTCCAACATTTAATATTGTCTGGAGAAAACCAAGATTTGAGAGTCCTAAGGACTTGCTTAAAGCTGCACAGTATCTTGGTTGCAGAACAGGGACTAGATCCCTTGTCTTCCCTCTAATCCAAAGATCTTGTTACTTCTGCCCAAAAGATAATCAATTTTAATTTTGGTAGCTAGCCATAAATACTTTTCTGGTTGACTTATTCTCTGCTTTTAATGTTGGAAATAGATTAAAGTTTATAGTTCTCATAAATTAGCTTCAGTTACTAAGGAGATTAGTGTATTATTAATCCCTCCTATTTTTTAAAAAAACTTTTACTAAAACCCACTTTCCTTGAAAACTGATATTTTCTAAAGATTTAACTCTCCAGCTACGCACTCAAACAGGATTGTGAATGGGGATTGTCTTCATTTAAAAAAAATCTTTTCTTTCCTGTTAATCATGAATTTAAGTATTATAGACAGGTAGAGGGACATACAGTGACTATGCTCCTACTTCCACTTAGGTGGCTATGTAAAATGTCTTTTCCTTGATATATGTAATTGTTGTTTACTCACACTAATTTTATGTCAGAATCTCAACAGCATGGGTTGGGTAATGACTATCCATTTGTTTATCTATAGGAAAATGGTATTGTGTATGAAGCAAGTTCATTATATAGGACAATTGAATTTTTATTTCATAACTTTATCTTCTTTTTCTCTTTAGTGATTTATCTTTGTGGCCCCATGCATAATTAATCATGCATGAGCTCGGTACAATCTACAATGATTCACTGGGTAAAGCAGTTTTAGAGAATGCATTGTGTTATAAATGTGGAAATGAGATAGACACCTAGAATATATCAGGTATCAGTGAATGTCCTTAATCATAGTCATATAGATTTCTACTTACTAAAATGGGGTCATATATTTTGGTAGAATCCTTCATTTTGAAGGAAAGCTGACATGCAATGTAATTTATCTGTGTATGTGTATAAAGCTGTATTAATTTCCTGTTGCTGCTGTTACAAATTACTACAAACTTAGTGGCTTGGAACAGCACAAATTTATTCTCTTACAGTTCTGGAGATTAGATGTCTGAAATGGATTTCACTTGGCTAAAGCTAAGGTGTTTGCAGTACTTCGTTTATTCTGGAGGGTCTAGGGAAGAAGTTGTTCCACTGTCTATTCCAGCTTCTATTATAGAAGCTGCCTGCATTCCTTAGTTTGTGGCCCCTTCCTCCATTTTCAAAGCCAGGAGTATATCTTCTTCTATTTTCTCTCTGACAATGCTTCTGTTATCACATTTCCTTCTTGCTCTCCTGCCTCCCTCTTTCCCTTATACTCTTGTGATTATTGTGAAGCCCTAAGGAGTAAAAAGAAAATTAGAAAATGGGCTTACCTGGCAGGAACAGAAATAGGTAAGGGGAGCAAATGTTTTGAGAAATGGGGTCAACCACAAAAGGCTCACTGGCACGCATAGCATCCTGAGCATTCAGCTCATGGCCCACCAGCATTCAAGCATTCTGTCTGCAGGCATTCAGCTCAAGCAGCATGACCTTATAAAACTCCCCTTCCAGCCCCTGACTCTGCAGATAGCAGACAGCCTTCTTTCTGCTGTCTTGCAATGTATCTCCCCTTCTCCTCTAAATAAATCTGCCTTTCTAAACTCATTACTATCTTGGTAAATTCCTTTACCACCAGTACACTGGCTTCAGATAGTCATCAACCATGACAATTATATTGAGCCTACCTAGATAATCCAGGATTATCCCTCATTTCAAGGTCCTTAACTTAATCACATCTTCAGAGTCGCTTTTGCCATGTAAAGTAACACAATCAAAGGTTCAGTGGAAATATTTGGCAGGGGGTTATTTTGCCTATCACAAATGCATATGAAATTGGGAGACTATTTTGAAATAGCCTGTACTCATGCTACTCTGCATGATGAATATGACACATACTATTTAAACTATGTATTTTCTATAGCAGCAATCTCTATAGCACCAATGGTCATAGAAATATAATGTAAGCTACAAATGCAAGCCACATCTGGAAATTCAAATGTTCTAGGAGACATATTTAAAACATAAGTGAAATTCATGTTAATTATATATTTTATTTAATTCAGTAGATCCAAAATATCATGTCAACATGTAGTCAATATAAAAATATCAATGAGCTATTGATATTCTTTATTTTATACTGTCTTCAAAACCCAGAATGTATTTTACACCTACAGCATATCTCCATATGGATTAGACACATTTCATGTGCTCAATAGCTACATGTGGCTCATGGCTCTAACTTTGGGAAGCACAACTCTGTAGCCAAGGTTTTTATAGCTCCACACCCATTTAAGAGTTATATTGTCTACTCAAAAGAATGTGATATGATGGCTAAGACATTGAATAAGACCCGGGTTTCTCAACACTGGCAGTATTGACATTCTAGACCAGGTAGTTTTTGGTTGTGGGAAGCTGTCCTTTGTATTGTGGGATGTTTAGCAATATCTCTGGCCTCTACCACTAGATTCCAGGAGCAACCTTCCAGCTGTGACAACCAAAAAAGTTTCCAAATATTGCCAAATGTCCCCTGGGTGGCAAAATTGTGCCTAGCTGAGAACCACTGGGCTAAACATAGAAAGTGTGTTAGTCTGTTTTGTGTTGCTATGAAGGAATGCTTGAGGCTTTCTTGAGTTTATTAAGAAAAGAGGTTGGCTGGGCGCAGTTGCTCACACCTGTAATCCTAGCACTTTGCGAGGCTGAGGTAGGCAGATCACTTGAGGTCAGGAGTTTGAAACTAGCCTGGCCAACATGGTGAAAACCCGTCTGTACTAAAAATACAAAAAAATTAGCTGGGCATGGTGGTGGGCCCCTGTAATCCCAGCTACTTGGGAGGCTGAGGCATAAGAACTGCTTGAACTGGCGGGTAGAGGTTGCAGTGAGCTGAGATCACACCATTGCACTCCAGCCTGGGCAACAGAACAAGACTCCATCTCAAGAAAAAAAGAAAAATGAAAAAGAGGTTTATTTGGCTCATGGTTCTGCAGGCTGTACAAGAAGCATGGCACTGGCATCTGCTTGGTTACTGGCAAGGGCTTTTGTGCTGTGCCAAAACATTTTGGAGAGGGTCAAAGGGGGAATCAGTCACTTGGGAAGGGGGACCAAACCCAGGGTATACTAGTTATAACAATCCATTCTTGCCAGAAATAATCCATTCCCTTGAGAACTAATCTGTTGTCACTAGAGTGAGAACAGCACCAAGCCATTCATGAGGAATCTGCCCCCATGTCCCAGGCACCTCTCTCTAGGCTTCTTCTCCAACACTGCTACACTGTGGGCCAAATTTCAACATGAGATTTGGCAGGGATAAAGAAACTATATCCAAGCCATAGCAGAAGGGTTGGGTTTGAATTCTGTTCTCCATACATTACTGTGACCTTGAAAGAGGAGCCACTTTAAATTGTTAACATAGTTTCATCCTCTTTACAATGGGAAAAGTATTATCTAGGCTGCTTGAGCCTCAAAAGAGACAGTGTAGATAAAACAGCTCTGTAAACGGTAGATACTCTGTAAGACAAACTCAGCATTTTTCTTTATTTATTTATGTTCAGCACTTGAATGTAAGTACAGCTATTTCAGTACTGATGTATTTTCTCATAATATTTAACTTATTTTTTAATGCCCTATTTATAATAATTGGACTACAGTGTAGACAAGATGTTTTAGGTGTTTTGTTTCCCTGTCTGTGGGTGCTCATGGGAGTACAGAAATAAGTAGAACTGGGTCTTTTCAATGAGTTGATCAAATTTGAAATAACTGGGAGTTGTTCTGTGGCCTTCTCAGCTCTGATAGGGTACACCTCCCTAAGGAACTTGCAGAGATATTCTGTGAATTACTTTGATTGACCCAACAATTATTGAACACCCATTCCTGTTAGGAATAGTGCTAGTTCCTGGGAGTAGATAAAAGAATGAGACAAGATTCTATCCCTCAGAGTGCTTGCAAGAGTAGTAGGAGAAAAGGCATAGACATTAATGGAAAGTATTTGGATGGAAGTGGTGCTTGGAAAAGAGTCAGGAGAATGCAAAGAGAAGGTTGCAAAACGATGTTTATGGGAAGGTCAGAGAAAGGCCTGAGAAAGGTGCAGAATGAAAAAGTGCTTGGACTGGTTTGACATTTTGGGAAATGGAGCATAGCATGAAGGAAAGAGAGAGAAAAGGAGAACACAGGAGCATAGCCTCCCTAAGAAAGGTGAGTCCCGTTTTGCAAAGGCCAATTCTTGGGAGAAGGAGTAAGCTAGGAGTTCTTAGCCACTGGGAATGGGTCCACCAGCAGTAAGGGTCTGTGGCAGCACCACAGCATCCACTACAGGCTCTAACGTGTCTCCACTTTTTTTTTTCATTATTGCCCCCTCAAGGAAGCTTTTTAAAACATTTTTTCTCTAATATCCCCAGCCCCCACCCATGAAATTTAAATAACACAGATATCCTATTTATCTGTTTGTGTTGTGTATTTCTGTGCTTTATACATAAAAATAATACGTTTTCTTCACCTCTCCCAATAATCGATTTTTACCCCCTTGGTGGCGATATTGCCTAGTTGAGAATACATGTGCTATGTTTGTCACTCGTGAGTTGTGTTATTGGCTTTGGTTCCCTTGACTCAAAAATGTTTTAACAGTCATTCTGTGTTTCAGAGTGATATGGTTTAGCTCTGTGTCTACACTGAAATCTCATGTTGAATTGTTAATCCCCAATGTTAGAGGAGGGGCCTGGTGGAAAGCGATTGGATCATGGGGGCAGATTTCCCCCTTGCTGTTCTCATGATAGTGAGTGAGTTCTCATGAGATCTGGTTGTTTGAAAGTGTGTAGCAGTACCCCCCTTGGTTCTCTCTCTCCTGCTCTAGCCATGTAGGACGTGCCTCTTCCTCTTCACCTTCCTCCGTGATTGTAAGTTTCCTGAGGCCTCCTCAGCCATGCTTCCTGTACAGGCTGTGGAACTGTGAGCTAGTTAAACCTCTTTTCTCCATAAATTACCCAGTCTCAGATAGTTCTTTATAGCAACGTGAGAACGGACTAATACACAGGGGCTACACTGAAACAATCCCTTTCTCAATACTTGGGGGACAAGGCTGTAGTAAGAGTTTCTGAGAGGTATGGGGGTGTGATCCTGCTTGTGTGCCACATGTCTGCCCAGCAGATCCTTGAGGATAGAGTTGGGGTGGAAGTAGCTAGGTGGGCCATGGAAAAGGTCCTATTTACTGAATTTGCCATATAGAGAAGTGGGTGGTGCCTGCACAGGGACCATATGTGCCAGTGGTCTGGGAGCCCTGGATGTGGTGCCATGATGGTCTGCAGACCAAAACCCTTCCTGGTTCCTGCCAAGGGTTCTTGGCCTCATCTGGGGTTATTAGGAAAAGGCCCAGCTAAAAGTGAAGTAGAACTTTGTTTTCTGTTTTCTGTTTTTCTTTGTATATGTAACTCTTCCAGGAACCTGTGGGCAGGGGACAGAGGGTGAATACAGTCAGGATTTAGCCCAAAGCTATCAAACAGCACCAACCATTGACTCTTCCTAAGAGTGTGAGTCCATTTTCTCTTTTCCAAAGAATGACAGCCTGGTCACAAACTACATTGCCAGAAGAATGATGGGATTGATACTCAAAAGACTTATAGTTGAATTATAGACAGGGAATGCCAAGGAAGAAACGCTGTGAGAAAACTCCACATTTGTCCTTTATCATTTGCTGTTAAAAAGCTCTGTCAGAGCTTCCCAGAACCTTCTATATTAGATAGGGCTCTGGTTGCTAGTAATTTAAGCTGATTGAACTAGCTAAAGGACATTTTGTGAAAGTGTGTAGGAATGTCTGTGGGTCTCAAAAGTAGAGATGGAGCCAGATCTCAGAAAAGGCTGAAACCTAAAGTTAGAATTATATATGTATATATGCATTATTCCAGAATCTCTCATTGCTATGCATTTGCTTTATTCATCTTTCTTTGTTCACTGTCCTTCTCAGATTCTCAGTTTCCATGGTGGCCAAAAGGTAGCCTATCCTCAGAGGTTATATCAAATGAGCCCTGCTCCTCACAGAGCCTGCTAACAGTTCCTCAGCTTTGCAGTCTTAATTCCCAGATGCAAGAGTGTGATCGACTCTCCTTGGGTCAGGTTAACGCTTGAGTTTGGTCACACATAATGGAACAAATATGGCTGCTGTGGGCCAACCTTTAGAATAGGGATGCAGTGAGTAGATTAGTAGATGGAAGGTCCCAGAGAAAATAATATCGTATTGTTGGCTTCTGAAGCTATCTGCTACAGGCAGTGATCACTGATTTTTCCAGCCAGAATAAACCATTCAATTTCAATAAATTATGGGCATTTTAGATAATGGAAACTTTTGTGTTTAAACAATGTTCTTTCCTTATTCTAAGTTTACAGCTAGTAGGCTTAGTTAGTTGGTACATAAACAAGGAGTGATAAGAGTGAGAATGTAGAAGGACTAGCTGGATCATAATACCACTTACTGAAAGAACACTGAAGAACACTGAAAGAACACTGGAGTTGTATCACTATGGATGCTGAGTTATTACAGACCTCTCCTCTATGAGAAGTGTTATTTCTTCCCATCTTAGTTCAGGCTGCCATATAAGAAATGTCTTTGACTGGGTGGCTTATAAACAATAGAAATGTATTTATTATGGTTCTGGAGGCTGGAAGTCCAAGATCAGGGTGTCAGCATGTTTGGGATCTGGTGAGGGTCTACTTCCTGGTTCACAGATGGACAACTGTCTTCTTGCTGTGCCCTCACATGGCAGAAGGGGCAGATGAACTATCTAGGGCCTTCCAAAGGCTCCAACTCAAAATACCACCACATCGGGGACTGGGTTTTAACATGTGAATTTGAGGGGTACACAAACATTCCATTTGTAATATGTCCCATCCCAAGTAACAGCTGTTTAGATCAGAAGGATACCTGACCCAAATGACAACCTGGTTTTTCTCTTCTGAAATTTAGAATTGAGATTGGAAGACCTTAGTCAGTTTGGACATCTACAATGTGCCAGAAGCTAGCAGTTGGGTGTACAGTATTTAACAGGAGAGAAGTTGTTGCTCACATGTGCATTTCAGCTTTATGTTCAGCTATGTGCAGACAAACAGACACGTGGAATTATGATGATTTTCACTTCCTCCTGAAGCCATCTGTACATGTGGCCTTTCCAGGTCTGTGAGATTGAGATCACATTATCAGTGATCACACTAGGAAGATTAAGCTAATTTGAGGTGAATTTTTATTACTTACAACCAAGAATGTGTGTGTACCTTTGTATATGAAATGTTTTTGATAATTTATTTGATTGGTTGATTAGTCTCCATCTTTTTAAAAAGAGGGTAAATTCTTTGAGGGCTTTTTTTTGTACTTTTCTGTTCCCAGGGTGTGCCACCCACTATGTTTGGCATATTATAGTCACTCAGTTGTCACTGCATGTCGTCTAGTGCCCCTGAGCACTCAGTGATATGGAGTGAGAGAAAGAATGGTTATAACTTGGGGGAACTCCAAGAAAACTTGATGGAGTGAGTAGCCTTGAAGGATGAAAAACTTTTAAGTGGAAATGGAAGGGCAAGAAGTGAGACAGGCTATTGTAAAGAGGGGATTTACTGCTTGTTGGTCTGAATTGAAAAAAATTCATTGTGCACTTCCTTTGGAAGGTTTTTTAAGAAGATTTTTTTCTCAGCTGCAGAGTGAATATTAGGCAGGGACATATAAATTTTTAGATCTTCACTAGATCCCAACTAGTGATTCATTCCTTGGAAAGATAAGCTTTAGAAACTACATCTTTTGCCCTAATGGAAATAATCCTATTTGTTCCTTGTCATGCACTAAGTCATGGGGAAAGAATGCTGGATAACTTTTTCTCATTGTTGTGTTCAGAAATGTAGTTACACTCCATTTTAGCAAGCACATCATGCCCTGGCTTCTTGCCGTTTTTCTTAAAGGTGTGTTTCATTCCCTACAAGGTCTTCTATTCTCTTGTAAAGTGTCTTTTATTATGGGTTCTTAGTTGTTCCCTTCATTAGTTAGGAAAGTTATGTTTTAGAGCCCTAGCTGTAGAGCTCTTTCCTCTTTATGCTAAGATGGATTATATGAAAACAATCTGATTAAAACTAATGCATATTTAGAATTAAAACACAAAAAGTTGCACACAAATGTTTATAGTAGCAATACCCATAATAGTCAAATAATAGAAACAACTCAAGTGTCTGTTGATTTGTGAATGGATTAATAAAATATGGCACATCCATAAAATGGAATATAATATGGACATCAAAATGAAGTACTGGTATATGCTACAACATAGATGAACTTTGAAAACATTATCTGAAGTGAAAGAAGCCAAATACATAAGACCACATATTCTATGGTCCCATTTATATGAAACGTCTAGGACAGGCAAATCCATAAAGACAGAAAGTAGGTTAGTGGTTGTCAGGGCCTGGGGAGAGGTTGGAGGAGGGGATGGGGCATGACTGCTAATGGACATAGATGGGATTTCTTTGTGTGGCGATGAAATATTCTAAAATTAAGTGTGATGATGGTGGCACAACCCTGTGAATACACTAAAAACCTCTGAATTTTATCATATGTATCATATGTGAATTATATGTACATTACACCTTCATAAGTCTGTTTACAAAATAAAAGACATTTCTGTGTGTGTATGTATGTTTCTTTGTGTATATATTTACATATATTTATGATGTTTCAGATTTTGGCAAGTGCAGCAAGCATCATTACCATGGGCACTTCCTCCATATGATCGCTGGAGGAATTTAGAGTGCATGTAACAATCCAGGGCTCTGCCATTGGCTGTGTGAATTTGCATGGATCATTTCATCTTTCTCAGCCTCAGTTTCTCACCTGAAAAATGGGGATAAGAAGCCACCTTTGCACGGTCCCTGTAAGAATTAAATGAAATGGTGTATGTGAGGTGAGGTGACTCACTCATTAGGCAGAGCAGGCACAGTGCCTGGGGCTCACAGTACTTCAAGGGCCCATGAAAATGTTTTAATTTCTTTTAAATGCAGAAGAAAGAAAGATGTCCTTTTAGGTCCAATAAAAAGTTTTAATGTATAATACTAATTTATTTGTCTTTACACCAATGTGGTCATACAGCATATTTTGTAATTTTTTTTTTTTTTTTTTCTGGAGGAAGAGAGCCGTGAAACAAAGGTACCTCAGGCCCATGGAAGGCATCATGGGCACTTGAACGTGGCAGCTCAGTGACACAGGCTGGGTTTATCTTATTGCTCTGCAAATTCAACAGAGACCTCCTCTAAAATCATACCAACAATTTAGCAACAGTGCAAGCAGTCTGTGTTGAGCAGCTCACCTGCACACACCTGGAGGCATACACCTAGAGGAGAGGAGGAACACTGGGTTGGCCAGCCTGGGTTACTGGCAGGTTCTTCCATTTAGTTGTGCCCAGCCTCCTCTTCTAGGGCATCTTTGCCACCATTGCTCCCATTTGTTGAGTCCCTGTTATGGACCAGGCACTTCATATTCCTTATCTCTGATCCTCACAATCTCCTGTAAAGGTGAGTAGTGTCCTGAATGTAGCAGATGCTGTTGATGCCCTTTCCACTTTTCTTCTGCCTGATATTCCCTGCAGCTTTACAGTGTGCAGTTTTTGGTATGCTGATAGGTTGCCACTGCAAGGTCCCGCCATTGTCTTCTTTGCCATAGCTACCTCTCCTGCTTCTCTTCCTTCTTAAACTCTGCCTGAGGGCTTCCTCTGGCATCCCAGGAGCTTGCTTTATTGTTTATAGCGGCAACCTGAAAATGTCAAGCGGGGTTAATGCCTCAGAGAATAGCCCTAAGTAATAGTGGACAGAAGTAAGTAGAAAAATGCCATAGCTCCCTCCTGTCTAGTGAATGATTCTGAGGTGTGTTCCTTGTGGTTTCTCACAGAGTGCTTGACAAGATTGAGCCCCACCTGTCCGTAGCAGGAACCTACTTATCTATGTACTTTTTGACTTTTTTTTCTTCTTTTCACATTTCACTTCCTCCCTTGGGCTTCTTGAGATCACTTCCTACGTAAACTCCCTGCATCCCCATACTTCTCCAGGGTCTTCTTTTGGTGGAACCCAAATTTAAGATAATGAGTTTGTAAATGTAAAAACTAAGGCTAGGGAGACGTTGGGGAACTTGTCCCAGGACCACTGCCCCTAACCGATGGAGCCAGGTTTGCAACCTACATCTATCTAGTCGCAAGGCATTCTGTCTTTCAGCCATTGCAGTTAAGTACTATTACAAGCCAGGAGTTGCTCTTTTACTTATGATGGAATCTGCCATTCCTGGTGCCCCATAGGTGGTTAGCCATGCCTTAGGTGGGTGTATTAGTCCGTTTTTACACTGCTGATAAAGACATACCCAAGACTGGGAAGAAAAATAGGTTTAATTGGACTTACATTTCCACACAGCTGGGGAGGCCTCAGAATCATGGCGGGAAGTGAAAGGCACTTCCTACATGGCAGCAGCAAGAGCAAATGAGGAAGATGCAAAAGCGGAACCCCCTGATAAAACCATCAGATCTTGTGAGACTTACTCACTACCATGAGAACAGTATGGGGGAACCGCCCCCATGATTCAAATTATCTCCCACGGGGTCCCTCCCACAACACATGGGAATTACGGGAGTACAATTCAAGATGAGATTTCGGTGGGGGCACAGAGCCAAACCATATCAGTGGGCAGAGACCACACAGCTGAAAGGACACAGAGTCATGATGTCTCATAGCCAGACTTGTCCAGCTTCAAAGCCTGGGTTTCTTCTCCAAAAGCCTCATGCTTCATGGTGGTTATGATGGTAGTGATGATGGTGGTGATGATGATAATATTGATGATGGTGATGACAGATTTGGTTGTCAAAGTTTACTAGGCACCTATTTTGAGCCTGAAAATGTGCAATGTATCATAACCATGTCCTCAGATTTAATAATCCAATTTTGCAGAAAAAAATATTTTTGTATTTTGAACACTAAAATGTACCAGAACCATCATTTTCTCATTGATACTATTATTCCATTACTTAAATTTATTTGTACTTGAAGGAAAAGTATCATTTCAGTCACTGTGCTCATATAATCCTGCCATGTTTGCTGGGTTACCTTAGGGTTACTTACTCTAGAGTTGTAGCTGTGAATTGTCACTTTGTAAAACTGAAATATATTTATGCAATGGTAGTAAGTGGGAGAGTAATGAAAACCAGGCTTTATCTATTTTTGTCCAGTAAGGACAAAACATTCTTAAATAATAATCTGCTGTATCCACAAGATATAATTGCATACAGATTGCAGACTTAATTCTTAAATCAGTGTTTTTGAAGAATATACCCAAAGAAAAACCAAATGTGATTATTTCCCCTTATTTTTCATTGAAGCCTGTAGTATCAGATGTGCTGTTAGGCTTTTGCACTGGTTCACTCAAAACTTTGTTGAAAGAAGCCAGAAGATTACAAATTATTTGTTGCCCCAGCTTTTCGGCTACAATCAAACATAAATTTAAAGTAGACTGTAAGGTCACTGTCACAAGCTATACTTTTATACATGGCCTAACTTAACAGTAACCAAGGCCAACAATAAGTTGATTACATTCCTTCATGGCTATTTTAAAAATACATATTTATAAAAGAAGACGGCGATTTTAAACCCTGAACATAACCTCAGATTCTCAGTTACTTTGTCTATAATTCTGTTAGCTTCACGAATTTTCCTCTGAGTAACTCCAACATCATCTAACCCATCTCTGAACACTAAATAATGGTGGAAATACCTTCTCAGCTTGCTTTTTATTAGGGAAAGAAGTATGGAATCAACTATTGTGCTGTAATCACCACCAGGGATCTGTCCTTTTATATCCATTCATTTCTGGATCTGGCTTTTTCGGGGTACTTCAGAAACAAAATCCTGCCTCTAGAGAAGCTCCATCATTTGTACATTGTCACTGTTCAACATATCTTTGGACCTCTGTTGATATCATTGCTTGAGATGACAGACTATGATAAGAGAAACAAGGTTCTCTATAAGGCAGCATTGACTGCAGGAAGAGGTGAGAATTGTAAGTTGTCAAAATGCAAAGGGCAAAAAAGTAGTCTTCCAGGAATATGTTCATACAGATTATTATATACACTTACTGTCTGTAACAGCTAAGCATTCAAAGATTACAATGAAGATGTTTCCAGTATTTTTTAATGGGAACTATGAATTAGTTCATGAATTGGCAACTGTAAGAACAAAATCCTACTTAATCAAATTAATACTGACTGAGGCAGAAGGATTTGAGCATCTTGTTATGAGAAATTGGAAGAATGAAAGAAATAAGAAACAGACTTGAGAGAATGAAGTATTGAATGAAGTGGTTTGTAACGTGGGATTTGTAATTACTACATTTTAAGCAACATTTGTGTTTTGTGAAGTGGTCTTCCTAATGCATTTAAGCTTTTAAATTACTCCTCATATATACGTTTCATTCAAAAGTGAAAGTGGTACCTAAATTAAACAATGACTAAACTTTCTATTGGGTCCAGATGAAGTTTTAAGATTTTAAAGAGTAAAACTGAGCCTCAAGAGACCTAAAAGTAATTTAAGAAATGGTATCCTCACACTAATAAGATGCTCCCACTGTGCTTTCCCCCATGTGTTCCCTGGACTATGTCTAAGGGAGATCCTGGTCATTGATTTCATTTTCATTTTAACTAATGATGTGACCCCATCAGGATCTATTCATTCACTCTCACAGGCCTCATTGATCCTGTTTGCCACAAGGACTGCTAAGACCCTTGGATCTGCATGGACAAACCTTGCCTTCAGAGAGATCATGAAGCATGTACACACTATCAATAAGTGGAAACTGCAACAAGAGCACCTTCCTGGGGTTCTCAGAAACAGATAACATAGCAAAGAGTTTAATAAAAATGCAAGACAACCCTTGGAGAACCATTACAAGGAGTTCCACTAAGTGTAGCAGCTCTATCCTGGCAAATCTTTATTAATTCCCTCAGTTCATTTGTATAACTTGGATAAAGCTAAGCCACTTCCTATCCAGTCCAAGTGGGTGTCACATTCAAACCAACACAAATTCAATAAACTAAATCTTTGTTGCTATCTTCTTTATGGTGAAATGAAATTGCACAACACACAGAAAATCATCCTGAAAATCTTGAACAAACTAAACTCCCAAATCCTATTCATCACAGCAAACTGCCTTTGCATAATTTCTTTCCTTCCTGTTCTCCTCTTCCCTCCCTTCTCTTCCTTTTCCATTCCCCACTCAGCTTCCTCTCTCACAGCACTCCATGCCCCACAACTTACTTTCTGGATCTATTCTTTTCTCCCTGGGATGGGGTTGCTCTTGGCTCTCATATAGCTCATACTCTCTTCTCTGGGCTTTTTTTTCAGTTCACCTTTCTACCCATTACCCAGATCATACAAATTAAGGCCAGACCCTATACTCTCAATAAAAAAGACTCCATCTTTTTTGGGGGCTGATGTGGGCTGTGAATATTCAATTGTTAGGATTTTCCTCTGTCACATCAGTTTCATGGAGTATTTCTGGGAGAAATAGTCTTATATTTCTCAGCCCTCCTGGGACATCCAGATTAGAGGAAAAGCTCTTGAAATTCAAAATTACAATGAGATGTTTAAAAGAAAGTGTCGGGCGCCCAAATGCCTGCCTACACGCCTTCCTCACATGGCAATAGAATCTGAACAGTGTACTCATTATTTGGGGGACTATCCAGAGAGCTCTTGTACAAGTAACACAGACTAGTTAGCTGCCACGCCCACTGCCACTCCCACTGTTCTTCTTCTCCTGCCCTGCCTCCAAAGCCACTTGGCGAAGCTTCACCCAAATACCTTCCCTATAGCAGAATACCAGTGTCTCTATCACCAGGCACTCCAAAATTCCCAGTCCTCTGTGTGCCAGCTTGCTGCTGGGTTCCATGCAGAAGTGAGGAAGAGTGGACAGCTCCCCATCTCTTAGTCAGGCTTCGTCATTTTTACCTGAAGCTTAGGTACTGAGTCTCCCATGGAAATCTAAGAGCCTTAACCAGAGAACTCAAACCCAAACTTAGGGACCAAATGGAGAACATTGTGTCCATTCTCCCCCTCCCTCCTCCTGTCCCTTGTGCACAATCACCAACTCTTATCTCCTCCCTCTGTTACTTAGCATGGCTTCCCAAACAGATCAGTAGATACCAACTGTAGTGGATGCTGTGAGGCTCCATCCAGGCCTCTCTTCAGGGACAGCTCATTCAATCCTAGCTTCTGGGAATGGTTTGTACTGAAGGCTCACAGCTGTCCCCTGACCAGAATTATCCTTGGCCCCAGGGAACTGGCTGTCCAAAGATTACACTTCCTCTGAAAGGGCAATCCATTACCATTGACTGGCTGATTTAGGGATATGAAGGTCAAGCTTCCTTGCCTCTGAAGGGCCACCACAGCTCCAGAGCTCCTTGTTGAGTCAGCTGAGGCCTCCGTTGCAATTGTATTGCAAGTCAACTCTTCTTTCTGCCTGATCCTTCCTTGCTCACTTCCTCATAGGTTTATCTCTTTAGAGGATTTTCTAATAAACCTTCTACATGCAACTACCTGGTTCAGTCTTTTTCTAGAGAACCTAATCTAAGATCCCACAAATACTTTTATTTGGAGAGGGTGGGGACTTGGGAGAGGCCCCAGATAGGCTAGGTTTGAGCCCAGTTACACAATAAATAGCAGCTATTTATGCATGAAGTATGTAGATTTCATGTGGACACTGGGAATTTCTAGATGTCTGTAGAACTCAGCCTCCAAATTCACTCATGAAACTTGAGCCACTTTGTGACTTATGTGGCAGTTTCCCACTGTTGATAAACTCAGTGACTAAATCACTTATATCTACCATCTATACAAAACTATTCATCAGAATGTGTTTGGGGCACTTGATCTGGGCCCTTTTTGGGTTATAATGATAGGATTCTTGTACAGTATGATAGCTTGGTTGTATTTTTAGTGCTTCATTCTCTCTAAGGCAGTATGATTTTCCAGTGCACTAGAGTGGGTTGAGTATATTTTTGCACCAATAATTGGTGTTGGGGGCCATATGACCTGCTTTAGCCAATGGAATGCTGGTAGCTATGATGCAAGTGGAGGTTTTACATATGCTTCCATGGTTAGGCTTGTCCTCTGATCTCCCAATATTGCTGTGATTAGAGCATGCTCCAGGTACTTACTACTCTTTCATCCTGGGCTTCACGAAACAGACGAGCCTGAGCCAAACCAAACTGACTGCAGTCTACAACAGAGACACTGAATGGGATTGGATGATACTTGTTACTGCTGGACACAGAGCTGTAACTCAACAATTTGGGTTAGCATTTTTGATAGTTTCACCCATAAAATATTGTGAGTTTTTCATTTCCATTTTGATGTATTATAGTCTTTTATCTTGTTTAATCAGAGACATTATGCATACAGACCATAAAAGTGCACCTTTAAGAAATTTTGTTCTTTATGTGTAAACCTAGGTCTTCTCTACACACAATCCTGTTTTCTTCTTTAAGTATAAATTGCATTATTTTTCTTGATAAATTGTATACTAACATATAATCTCATCCCTCTTTCCTCACTATATGGATAAGGCAAAAGCTTCCTGTTAGTAAATCACAAATAATATCTAATATCAGAGTCACAGAAACCACAGACCCTTTGATGTCTCAAATCTGATGTATTTCAAGCACCCCCTCTACACATACATATACACAAATAAGATCTGTAAACATTGCACATGCACACCCACCCATGCATTTGTAAGTCAAAGCAGCAATTGACAGGGTGAAACACTTTCTAGAGCATCATTTTGTATCTTGTTTTGTGTGAAAAAGCAAAACAGTTTTCACATTGAAGCTCTGTTAATTTAAAAAAAGCATTATAAAAACAGGACTGAAATGCTCACATCTATAGATCCTCTTCATCAGGGTAGCATTTGCTACTTCCCAGGATATAAATTATGCTCTCAGTGGATTAAGTGTCCTGAAAGCCGATTTAGGAATTTCACAATTTTTGCTCAGGGCTTAAATGCTGCTTGAGAGCCACTACCAGTGAGATGGAATGAGCAATCTTAGTGCTACTTTCCAGGGCAGAAATTCCACTCTGCTTTTCAGAGCGAAGATCATGTTCATGGCCCTTTCTGGAGCACATAGCCTCAATCAATGCCATGCTGTTGAAAATGTGTATCACAATCTGCGTGACTTAAGAATAAAGTCAAGTGGGCCAGTTTAGTTGTTTTCAGTCTTTAGGGATTTTTTAATGTCCTATCACTCAGACACATCCGGTGTTCTGGGCAAAGCGTGAGTCCATAAGCACTCAAGTGAGTTGAGCTCACCTCCTCAGTGGGGATCCTAATGCTAATGCTTGCATGTAAGTGCCCTGATTTCCAGTATCTTCCATTGTCAATTGGGGATAATGGTAATTGACCACATAGAGGTTTAGTAAAGAGCTCCAGCGTGGGTCTGGCAGATAAGCACACCCAGAGGTTGTGGACAGTTGGTAGTGCCACATTAGCACCCCTTTCCTCGACTGGACAGTACCCACTGTGTGAGTTGGGATGGGAAGCATATCCCTACCTCCTCCTGCAAGAGGTTGAGAGGGAAAACAAGCCCTCTCCCATGCCCAGGTGGGCAGAGCAAGGGCTCATAACATAGACTTAACCAATCAGTTATTTCTTCCTGAACTTGTAGCCTGGAGGTAAGTGGCAGGGTGGTGTGGCCACTGGGTCCCATGACAGTAGCACTGCACAGGCACAGAGAAAGTGTCATGTATCCAGGAGAGACATTTTTGTTATGTAGCCTCCCTTGATTCCTG
Source organism: Hylobates moloch (assembly GCF_009828535.3). Taxonomy (NCBI): domain Eukaryota; kingdom Metazoa; phylum Chordata; class Mammalia; order Primates; family Hylobatidae; genus Hylobates; species Hylobates moloch. The sequence continues at coordinate 8,290,443 of NW_026652282.1, read as the reverse complement.
TGCATTTTCCAAGCCTGAATTTTGAGAAAATGCGAATATTCTTCTAATATATTGCAATATACCCCTTTGCTTTTTAAGTTAGATTTAGATTTCTGTTGCTTGCAACCAAGAATCCTAGCAGATACCCAGACAAACGTTTCATTTAAAGCATTCACTGATGGGAGGTATTGCTTTTTTTATTAAGATATGTCATGATCTAAAGAACAAATTATATATATGTATGAAGCATCAAAATAAGACTTAAAAAAGTATCAGTTACATTTTACTGTCTAGTGGTAGAGAATATTTGTGCTGTCCACAGTTATGATATAAATATCCCTAGTTCTTTTTTCATCCTTAATCAACTCTTGAACTCTCTCCATTTTTGCTAAGCAACCCCCTCTCACCTCCATACACACAGCACTACTATGACTAGTAAAACTGCACTGTAGTCTCTTTCAAGCTTTGTCTTACTTTTGTTGTACTTACTCGCCATTTGTTCTTAGCTTCTTTTAAGTGTTTTCTTTGCTGTGGTTGTCCTTCAGATGTTGGAGTTGCTCAGAGTTCTGTTCTCAATGTTCATGCTGTCCCTGGGCATCTTCTCAGCTGCCATGGTTACTGCCAACATGGTTGTGCTGTAAGCTTCAAGAAGGAAAGGACTTCTTCATATTCACCACTGCATGTCTCTAGAGATTGATACATTGGCCGGCACATAGTAGACATTTTAAAAAATCTCTGTTGAATCAGTTTTATCTTATATTGGATGCTATGAAATACTTGTCTTCAGCACGAACTGCTTCTGAGTTCCTTACCAGTAATATCCATAGCATGCTTTTATTTGGATACCCCATAGGCCTCAAACTAAACATGTTAAAAACTAACTCGTGATGCTCACTCTGAGGCATAAACAAATGGTCTGTCCCTCTGTGTCCCTGGTACCATGAATGGTGCAGCCATCTGGTGTCTGGAGGCAGACATCTGAGAGTCTCCCTCTTTCTGTAATTCTTTACCCTCCCACCATTCACCACATCCTCTTGATTCCATCCCCTCTCTCCAGCTCTACTTCCTCTCCCTGCCACCAGGCATGCGCCACTGCTTTTTTGGATAAGTTCACCAGCTTGCCACCTAATAGGCCTCCCTTCATAATGACTCCCTTCCCATACACTGCTGCTGTCCCTCTCCCACACCCCTCCCCTAAGCCCCACTAGCTCCTACTAGTCCTTTAGGACTTATTCCAGTCAGTCACTTGGAACTGCTTGCTGGTACCCTCTTTCCTGGTTTGTGCTTCTCTGTGCTTAACATTCACCGTTCCTGTATGGTCTGACTGTTGACTTCCATCTACCAGCCAATGCCACTCTCTGGACATGCCTCTGTGGATGCTGCAGTCTTTCTAGCCTCTGCACGGTACAGGATGGAAGTGCCAAGCAGTCACATCTGCCAGGATCAACCCTCAGCACATGTCCAGTGTGCTTCCTTAGCTTTGCTAGGAAATCTCTGAGACATGTTCCACCCAGGCTCGCAAAGGTCCCCAGCGGTACTGAACCTCAGTGGCCCACAATGGGAAGCTGTGCTACGGGCTTTCTTCCCTTGCCAATCTCACTTCACACTCCCCTACTGGTGTTTCCTGGGAACAACAGCAAAATAAACTCCATACACTCATATGCTTACCCACTGGGCTCAATCCTGCCAGAACAGTTTGGGAGATAGTATAGAACACCTCTCAGAGTTATCCCAACTGGGGACCAGGGAGGTTGATGTATTTGCCCACCAACACTTCATTTGTCATTGGTAAGGGCTTCTTCCAAGGACATTAACTTTCTGGTATTTCCACTTAGCCCTGCACAGGAAGTCTTGCTCCTTCACCCAGAAGAAAAGCCCTCAGGCAGAGATTTACAGGTGTTCCCAGTATGCAGGCTTCAGCAAACAAGGTGCAGGTCAAGGGTGAGGCATCAATAATATCTGTTCCACAAGTTTAAATTTTATAAAAGACTTTGGTATTCTGCTGCAACGCTGAGATTTTCCCTATTTGTTTCTGTGCTTGGAGCTTATGAAATAGAATGCAAGAGTGTTTCTTCCCCCATGTTCAACACTGAAAGCATCTGGTCCTTGACAGTCTGGTTAATCTGGTGTGTTACCATCCAGATATACTCTGGGATTCTTACATAGTCAAAATTACAGCTGTCCTGCATACTGACACTGTTTTCCTTTGGCTTACCTTGGATTCCCAGGAATTCATGTATGGGCAGCATGCTGCGCCTGTATTCTGGTCAAATGGCTTTTGAGAGTAGTGCATGGTATCTTGGATATCACTGCAGAGCCACCCACCTATGAGAGTTTCCAGAAAAAACAGCTTCCCTAGAACATAGGGTATTATGTCACTGAAAGCCCAGACTTATTACAAATTGCCATCTCTGTTCCATTTACTCTCTGCTTTCTTTATTTTGCACAAGTAGAAACATTCGTTTGGAAGCTACACATTTCATTGTTCTGCTGTGTTTCCTTTTTGTGTATGTTCTTAAAGTGTGCAACTTTATAATTTGATATACATATACATTGTGAAATAATCACTACAGTCAAGTTTATGGTCATATCCGCACCTCACATAGTTACCGGTTTGTGTGTGTATGGTAAGAACACTTAGGATCTATCCCCTTAGCAAATTTCAAGTATACACTATTGTTACTTGTAGTCACCATGCTACCCACCAGAGCCCCAGAATTTATTGATCTGGCATAACTGAAACTTGTACTTCTTGAGCAACATCTCTCCATTCCCTGTTCCCCCAGCCCTTGAAAACTACCATTCTACTCTCTGCTTCTATGAGTTCGACTAGTTTAGATTCCACATATAATTGATATTATGTAGTGTTTGTCTTATTTCATTTACCATAATGTCCAAAAACACATGGAGATTCTTCAAAAATTTGAAAATAGATTTTTGAGTATAGTTACCATAAAAAATTATAAGTGTTTAAAGTGATGGCTATAAAACTAACCCAATTTGATCATTATACTATGTATACATGCACTAAAACATCACATTGTGCCCCATAAATGTCTACAATTATTATGGAGCAATTATAAATTTAAAAAATAAAAAATAGAACTATCACATAACCCAGAGATTCCACTTCTAGGTATTTACCCAAAGGAATTAAAATCAGGATCTCAGAGAGATACCTGCACTCCCATGTTCCTTGTAGTATTATTCACAATAGCCAAGACATGGAAACGACCTTAATTCCCACAGATGGATGAAGGGATCAAGAAGATGAGGTACACACACACATGGTTTATTACTCAGCCTGAAAATAAATAGCTTTATTTACTTATTTATGTATTTATGTATTTATTTGGAGACCGGGTCTCGCTCTGTTGCCCAGGCTGGAGTGCAGTATCATGATCACAACTTACTGCAACCTTAACCCCCCAGGCTCAAGCAGTTCTCCCATCTCAGCCTCCCAAGTATCTGGAAACACATGCATGCCCCACTATGCTGGGCTAATTTAAAAATGTGTTTGTAGAGATGGGGTCTTACCATGTTGCCCAGACTGGCCTCAAACTCCTGTGTTCAAGCAAACCTCCCACCTCAGCCTCCCAGAGTGCTGGGATTACAGGGGCGAGCCACCGTGCCTGGCCATGGCTGTGTTTCTTAAATGGAAATTATGTATTTAGAATATAAAAACGTGGTACATATACATCGTGGAATACTGTGCAGCCATAAAAAGAATGAAGTCACGTCCTTTGCAGCAACATGGATGGAGCTGGAGGCCATAATTCTAAGTGAATTAACACAGGAACAGAAAACGAAACACTGCATGTTTTCACTTAGAAGTTGGAGCTAAATATTGAGCATATATGGACATAAACATGGGAAGAATAGACACTGTGGACTACTAGAATGGGAAGGAAAGGAGGGGGTATGGATTGAAAAACTACCTATTGGGTACTTTGCTCACTGCCTGGGCACAATATACCCACATAGCAAGCCTGCATATGTACCACCATATCTAAAATAAAAGTTGAAATTAGAAAGAATAATAAAAGTATGTATATGTTTTAAAGAAAGTGGCACTGTAAGCTGGTGTTCTTTGTAGGTTTTTGTCAACTTAAGGGTCAGTGTATAAAACAGCTGAATTCATCATCTTCCCATCCCCACTCATCCTCTTCCAGAGTTTCCATCCTTGTGAAGGGCACCAGGTCCACTGATTGCTGAAGCCAGGTACTTGAATGTCAGTTTCTGCCCTTCTGTCCTCCCATGTCCCCACCCTACATCCAATCAGTTATCAAGTGATATGTCTTCCATTTTCTAAACATCTCTCCAGTTTTCCTCTCTCCAGTGTCCCATGTGAGATCACACCACGACCTGTGGAAGTCTTAGGACTGGACTCTGCCTCCAATTTGACCCATCAACAATGCACTCTCTCCTTTTGTTATCTGAGTGATTTTTTGAAAATAAACATCTAACATCTACTTCCCTGCAAAAATGTTTTGATGGCTCTGCATTGCTCTTAGAATCAAGTCTAAACTCTGAATTCACTTCTCTACTTTTTCATCCTTAGCCCCAACTCTCTATCCTCCTCAATTTTTTCACAAACAAAACACACTCTTAGCTTCTTGAATATGCCTCATGGTCCCTCACTTGTAGGTCCTTACTCACGCTCTTCTCTCTGCCTGGAACATTATTGCTTAGTCTTGATTGCTTGTGTTTCTCAAGAGCCAAATTCAAGCCCTGACCTGCTGTCAGTTTCTGATTAAAAATGTTGATTTTGGCTTTGCTTTTTATATTAACAGTGATAAACTCTATAATTCCTTACAGCTTACAGAATGATATTTGCTTCTCCCATGGGGATTCAAAGTAATTTTTAATGCAACATATTTGACAAGGAATAAAGGGCAGATTCAATACTATCACTACCAACGAAAAAAGGTGGTAGAACAGATGCTAATCAGCTACATTAAATTGGCCATAAACTTCACTCCTACTGAGATATTTCTCAGTGGTCACAGATAAGATGTAGACTTAGTTAACAAGGATTTTCCTAGCTGTGCCATATTTTTTTAAAGCTATTAACATTTTTGGCTTTGAAGTTTTCTTTCTCTCTTTAGGTTGCCAGGAATTGGCAGACCATTTTTGTCTAATTATAACAGTACTTGGACCTTATGATAAATTCACAGAAAATCACTATTTTGGAAATGGATGCTTAAAAATGCAGCAACAAAAATGCATGCAATTGAAATTAATCACAAATATTTCTGAGTAAATGTTATGCTTAAAGCCCTGTATTAAGCCTGTGAAAAACACAGATAAGCTCATACTTTAAATCAAAGGGTATAGGGTGACCAACTATCCCAGTTTGCCTGGGACTGAGTGGGGGAAGGAGTCCTGAGAAATTGAATTTTCAATGAGAAAAAACAGAAGGTCCCAAGAAAACTGGTACGAGTTGATCACCCTAGCTACATATCAAAATAATAGCATGAGTTGTTTTATGAAAAGTGCCACACATTAGTTTTAACAAAAAATAATTTATTACATGCTTGGGTCAGGTAGGGAAAGAAGAGATATCAAGATACTCACAAGCCAGGAAAATGGCTATGATCAAAGACAATGTGCTTTGAAACCTTTGAGTATCAAAGATAAGTGTGAGTCATGAGACCAGAGAATTTAGAAGAGGCCAAATTTGAACACCTTTCAAACTCCAAGCCTGGGGGCCAGATCTTATTCTCTAAGGACTTGGGTGCGAATTTTGGAGAATTTGGGGCAAGTTGGACCAAAAATTATTATAAAAGCAATTTTTATGGAGGAGTAGTCTAAGTTCTTTTTTATTTTTAATATACTTTAAGTTCTGGGGTACATGTGCAGAACGTGCAGTTTTGTTACATAGGTATACACGTTCCATGGTGGTTTGCTGCACCCATCAACCCGTCACCTACATTAGGTATTTCTCCTAATGTTATCCCTCCCCTACTCCCCCAGCCCACTGACAGGTCTTGGTGTGTGATGTTCCCCTCCCTATGTCCATGTGTTCTCATTGTTCAACTCCCACTTATGAGTGACAACATGCGATGTTCGGTTTTCTGTTCTTGCGATACTTTGCTGAGAATGATGGTTTCCAGTTTCATCCATGTCCCTGCAAAGGACATGAACTCATCCTTTTTTATGGCTGCATAGTATTCCATGGTGTATATGTGCCAATTTTCTTTATCCAGTCTATTATTGATGGACATTTGGGTTGGTTCCAAGTCTTTGCTATTGTGAATAGTGCCACAATAAACATATGTGTGCATGTGTCTTTAAAGTAGAATGATTTATAATCCTTTGGGTACATACCCTGTAATGGGATTGCTGGGTGAAATGGTATTTCTAGTTCTAGATCCTTGAGGAATTGTCACACTGTCTTCCACAATGGTTGAACTAATTTACATTCCCACCAACAGTGTAAAAGTGTTCCTATTTCTCCACATCCTTTCCAGCATCTGTTGTTTCCTGACTTTTTAATGATAGCCATTCTAACTGGTGTGAGATGGTATCTCAATGTGTTTTTGATTTGCATTTCTCTAATGACCAGCGATGATGAGCATTTTTTCATGTCTGTTGGCTGCATAAATGTCTTCTTTTGAGAAGTGTCTGTTCATATTCTTTGCCCACTTTTTGATGGTTTTTTTTTCCCCTTGTAAAATTGTTTCTTTGTAGATCCTGGATATTAGCCCTTTGTCAGATGGATAGATTGCAAAAATTTTCTCCCATTCTGTAGGTTGCCTGTTCACTCTGATGGTAGTTTCTTTTGCTGTGCAGAAGCTCTTTAGTTTAATTAGATCCCATTTGTCAATTTTGGCTTTTGTTGCCGTTGCTTTTGGTGTTTTAGACATGAAGTCTTTGCCCATGCCTATGTCCTGAATGGTATTGCCCAGGTTTTCTTCTAGGATTTTTATGGTCCTAGGTCTTACGTTTAAGTATTTGATCCATCTTGAGTTGATTTTTGTATAAGGTGTAAGGAAGGGGTCCGGTTTCAGTTTTCTGCATATGGCTAGCCAGTTTTCCCAACACAATTTATTAAACAGGGAATCTTTTCTTTTTGATCCTTCTTTTTTTTTTTTTTTTTGTTGTTGTTGTTGTTGTTGAGACAGAGTCTCACCCTGTCACCCAGGCTGGAGTGCAATGGCACGATCTTGGCTCACTGCAACCTCTGCCTCCCGGGTTCAAGCGCGATTCTCCTGTCTCAGCCTCCCGAGTTGCTGGGATTATAGGCGTACGCCACCATACCCGGCTAATTTTTTGTACCTTTAGTAGAGATGGGGTTTTACCATGTTGGCCAGGCTGGTCTCAAACTCCTGACCTCGTGATCTGCCCGCCTTGGCCTCCCAAAGTGTCGGGATTACAGGTGTGAGCCACTGCACCCGACTGATCATTCATTTTTAAGAGAATGAAGAAATCTCCAGAAAGTTGTGTTTACCAAGAAGACTGCATCATCTCAGGCTTTTTTATTTTGTAAACAAGAGCAAGTGTTCAGAACCTTCTTAAACAACTAGCAACATGACAATCAATATTGAAAACTACAGGTGTGCCTTATTTTATATAAAACTGCTCTATGAAATACAGATCTTTATGTATGAAGCAATTAGAACAGCATCCCCAACCTTTTTGGCACCAGGAATTGGTTTCGTGGAAGACAATTTTTTCATAGGTGGTGGGTGGTGGGGTGGTTTCAGGATGAAACTGTTCCACCTCGAATCATCAGGCATTAGATTCTCATAAGGAGTATGCAACTTAAATCCCTTGAATGTGCAGTTCACAAGAGTCCATGGTCCTACAAGAATCTAATGCCACTGATCTGATAGAAGGCAGAGCTCAGGTGGTAATGTTCACTCATGCAACTCTCACCTCCTGCTGTGAGGCCTGGTTCCTAACAGGCCACATACCAGTACTGGTCTGTGGTGGGGGAGTTGACGACCCCTGAATTAGAAGGTTATTTATTGCATGAGAAAGGTATTTTTCTTTTCTAAATTAAATAGCACTTTAAAATAGTGTTAAATATATTTAAAATAGTATTTATTATATAATTAATTATATTATATAATAAAATTATATAATATTTATATAATTATATATCAATTATATAAAAAATTATTATATAATTAATTATATAATGTAAGCATTGATTTACTTAGCTGTGACTTCTCTGCTGAACTGAGACCTGTAGGATCAATAGCAGAGTGATGAAAAATTGGAGGAATTGTGTTCCAGGTAAGGGAAATATACACAAAGGCCTTGAGGCAAAGGGAGCATGGAAAATTTTAGAAAGTAAAGGAAGCTCTGGGTGACTAGAGCATAGACAGTAGGGTGGGGCTGAGAGAAATAAAGCTGAAAGGGGAATGGGCCTAGGATATAGTGAAGGGCATGTCAAATTAATTAAGGACTTCCAACTTCCTCACTGTTTACAGGGGGCTTTGAAGGGTTTTAAGCAGGGAACCGTATGTCAAGGCCAGAGCCAACTTCATCAGCATGTGATGAACGCCCATTGTTTAGAGAGGCCCCATGCTTGATTTAATGCTGTTTCCACCATTTTAGAATTTTAAATTTTTTGACCAAGTGGCTCTGCATTTTTATTTTGTGCTGGGCCCTGCCAGTTACCTAGCTGACCCTGGCCAAGGCTCTAGGTCATTGTGTGCAGTGAATTAATACCTACTGAGAGGACCATGTTTTTCTGCTCACTGCTTTTTTTCCTTTAAATAGAGTTTATTTTTTAGAGCAGTTTTCAGTTCACAGCAAAAATTGAGATGAAGGTGCCAAGTTCCCATACATCCCCTGTCCACCCACTGCAACAGCTTCTCCCATTATCAAGAGGTTTGCACCAAAAGTGATACCTTTGTTACAACTGGTAAACCTACATTGACATATCTTTATCACCCAAAGTCTATAGTTAACGTTAGGGTTCACTCTTGGTGTTGCACATTCTGTGAATTTGGAAAAATGTATAACACATGTGTCCACCATTATAGTATCATACAGAATAGTTTCATTACCCTAAAAACCCTCTATACTCCATCTACTCATCCTCCCTAAAGTCTGGTAACCAGTGATCTTTTACTGTCACTATGGTTTGGTCTTTTCCAGAATGTTATATAACTGGAATCATATGGCATGTAGTCTACTTGGATAGGCTTCTTTTCACCGCTTTTTCCCCTGCTAGTTTCAGATAATTCTGCAGGCCACTCTATGAGAGCCAAAGGTCATATTTCTACTTCTGGAATAATCACGAGAACAGGAGGTTCTGCAGGAGCAATTGACTTCAGAGGATTAGAGGACAAATAAACACTGAAGTTTTATTCTTCAGGATTTTTGTATTTCTAGAATAGTTCAAAGTACGTACAGAGTTGACAGATCTTTTCAACTGACTGGTCATTCGTTGCAAATTCCAAAGAAATAAACTGTTTAGGAAACAACTAACTGATGAGTTACATTCAATATCCTTTCTTTGATTCTAGACACTAAAGTTATTTTGCATGCCCAAATTTTGTGCTCAGAGACATTACTTCTGGGGTCTGTCTAGAAGTAAAGGCGCAAGTATGCTCTAATAGAGTGCTGCCAGGTAGTGAGTGTCATCTTCTGGCCAGAAATTCACCAGAGGCTCTTCAAACCTTGCCTTTCCCAAATGCAGCCCCTACCACCAACAGTTTCCTCTGAGCTAACAAACAACTCCTTGTCTTCTGTGACATTTTGGATTTTAATTCTCATTTCTTCAAAGAAAAGGGCAAGCACATCTTCTCTTTTGGGCTTTTCTACAAATTTTATATACTGTCTCAGAAGTAGTGTCCAACCTTTATTATTATGTACATGTGGATTATATCACTTGTATATACTAAATATATTACTAGATATAGTCACTAATACTATAATACTATATAATGATATAATACCATATTTTTGTATATATTATATACCAGGAATATACTTTTTTCCTATTTTGTCTTCTCCTGTTTATATAATAAAAATATGCTTGTCGAAGATGCTGCCAGAGCTTCATCTGTATTCTCATGCCTCCTTGTACCATTTATTGTGCACATCAGTTCCTGGGTACTTTCACTCCCAGTAGCCAAGTACTTGTATCTCTTTTTTGAAGGATCAAACTTAGGCTGTGGCACACAAAGAACTATCACAAGTTTCTGTGAATTTACTATTCCAGGCAGGGGTGGAGGTAGGGGTGTCAGCCAATGGCTGATTGGTGTTGTGTGTTGTATGTTTGTATGGGTGGTATTATAAATACTCCAGCTTCCTGAGCAGATGACTTTGAGTGGGACCCACACTATGTCATCAACTTCCCCTTCTCCCATCTTCCTCCTCTGCAGGATGGAGTCATAGTTAACCCTCTCAGGCTCTTTGTCTGATGTCACATGTTTGCTTGCCATTCTTACCTACTTAGTCTCCCTTTCTCATGCTCCTATTTTTTCCTGGGACTACTTCTCACAAATCACTTTCAAACAGTTCTTCATCTCAGGACTACTGTTGGGAAACCTAGTGTAAGAATTTGTTGAGGTAGAAAAGTTGCAAATCATTGTGAAGTGTAAAAAAAGAACAGGAAATGCATCATACTATTTCTCTACCCCCAAGAAACCTGTTGTCAGTCTTTTTCTATGAATTTTTAGAAACTTTATTGAGGTATACTTTGCATATCATTTAATTTATTCTTTCAAGTATACATTTCAATGATATATGTACTAAATTTGCTAATCAGTCATTTTCATCATCCCAAGAAGACCCATCATGCCCATTTAAATGACATTAATCTTCATTTTCCTCCACCCTGGCCCCTGGCAACTGCCAATATAGTTTCTGCCTCTATGGATTTGCCCATTATGGTCAATTTGTATAAACGGTATCATAAAATATGTGATCTTTTGTATGTGCCTTAATTTAGCACCCATGTTGTAGTATGTATCAGTTCTTCATTTCTTTTTATGGCTAGCATTTCATTGTATGGATTGAGCACTTTTTGTTTATCCATTCATTCCTTGATGTACATTTGGGTTGTTTCTACTTTTTGGAATATTAATAATTATTGATTAATAATAGAGGCTTTAAATTGATGATTATATAATTTAACTAAATAATTAAAAATTAATAAAAGTTTTAAACATATTTTAAATTTAAGGCTGTTGTTAAAAAGTAATCCTGTATTCTATTGTTTGTCTGTAATTCTATTGTCAGTATCTGTATGTGAGATAACAATATATATTTGACTGCTACCCTGGAGTTTATTTATTTATTTATTTTATTTTTATTTTTTTTTGAGACGAGTTTTGCTCTGTCACCCAGGCTGGAGTGCAGTGGTGCAACCTCGGCTCACTGCAACCTCTGCCTTCCGGGTTCAAGTGATTCTCCTGCCTCAGCCTCCCGAGTAGCTGGGACTACAGGCGCCCGCCACCACGCCCGGCTAATTTTTGTATTTTTAGTAGAGACGGGGTTTCACCATCTTGGCTAGGATTACAGGCGTGAGCCACCGAGCCTGGCCCCCTGAATCTTTTAAATTAAATGATTCAACTTAACTTTTCTTTTCTTTTCTTTGTTTCTTTTTCTTTTCTTTTTTTTTTTTTTTTGAGATGGAGTCTCTGTCACCCAGGCTGGAGTGCATTGGTGCGATCTCAGATCACTGCAGCCTCCACCTGTTGGGTTCAAGCGATTCTCATGCCTCAGTCTTCCAACTGGCTGGGACTACAGGCACGCACCACCACGCCTAGCTAATTTTTGTGTTTTTAGTAGAAACGGGGTTTCACCATGTTGGCCAGGCTGGTCTTGACTACTAACCTCAAGTGATTCAGCCACCTTGGCCTTTCAAAGTTCTGGGATTAAAGGCATGAGCTACTGCATTCAGCTGATTCCATTTTCTTTAAGTTATTTGTATTCATTGATTTTTTTTTGTTTAATAATTCAACAATTTTTAAAAGTATTATGCCAGGCATTGTGTTTGATACTGGAAATACATGGTTATATTTTTGAAACCAAATTTCAAGGCATGATTTGACAACTGCATATGTATTATTGGAGATGATAAAACAGAGCTTTGGAAATCAAGATTGGTGAGAAATAATTTAGATTAAAAAAGGGAGATACAAAGAATTATAGTAATTAACCTCTGGGACACTCTACCTTTGTAGAGTTATGATGTAAATCTTTCTCAAATCTGAGTAGATTTTAAAAAATCTCCATATACACGCCATTGCTGTGTATTTTTAAGATACCAGATTCTGATTCAGGACCATAAGAAATCTCAGAACACAGAGAGCCAGTATAAGTTGTGTTTTCCCTTTTTCTCCCTCTCTTCACCCTGCCCTTCTCATAATCACTTCTGTCTCAAGTTCTCTGTGTCTTCATCTATAGGGCTGGTACTTAAAGGCATGCCTCATTAGTCTTAACTGTTTCTTTCTCATCAAAGGCTGTATAATTACCTTGTAGATTCCAGTGGGAGCATGAGTGAGTTTGTCTCATCGCTGAGCTTCAGGGTTCTCATAAGCTACCGATAAAGTAACAGTTCACACAGATGAAGGGGGACTGGGAAAGTGTGGGTAGAAGTTTTTGCAATGAGGTAAATTTTCTTCTGCAAGGCTCGTAATGAGACATCACCACATGAGTGGGCTGGTCTGGATTTTGTCACTCTCCTGTATCAGCCTTTCCCCTCCAAACCAGCCTATCAGGCTCCCTATTAGATAATTTTGTTTGGACTCAGCATTTCAGCAGATAGTAACTAAACACCTTTTTTCCTTCACTCAGAAAAGTACCCTGTTTTTATAGAAAACAAGAAGAGCTTGCCGAAATCCTTCTCAGAGGCAAGCTCTCCAAGTAAGTATATTTTCTCAGGCTTTTTATAGTTTAATCTACTTACAAACTTCCATAAGCATAGTATGTCTCTTTCCATGCAGTCCTCTGCTTGATATCCATGTATGAGAAACTGCAAAAAAAGGTTATATTTGATTTATAAAAGTTCTTCATTATTTAAAAGTGTAATAGAACAAGCCAGTATAAATTCCAGCGCAGGCTGGTGTGGTGGCTCGTGCCTGTAATCCTAGCACTTTGGGAGGCTGAGGCGGGAGGATTACTTGAGGTCAGGAGTTAGAGACCAGCCTGGCCAAGATGGTGAAACCCTGTCTCCACTGAAAATACAAAAATTAGCTGGGCGTGGTGGCATGCGCCTGTAGTCCCAGCTACTCAGGAAGCTGAGGCAGGAGAACCACTTGAACCCAGAAGGCAGAGGTTGCAGTGAGCCAAGACTGCACTACTGCACTCCAGCCCGGGTGACAGAGCAAGACTTGTCTCAAAAAAAAAAAAAAAAAAAAAATTCCAGTGCAGCAGACAAATGTATCTTGTTATCCCACATACAGATACTGACAATAGAATTACAGACAAACAATAGAATACAGGATTACTTTTTAATAACACCGTTTTTGGAGATATAATCTACATAGCATAAAATTCACCCTTTTAAAGCATGCAACTCAGGGGATTTGAGTATATTCACGAGGTTGTGCAACTATCATCATTATCTATATTTTCATCATCTCAAAAAGAAATCCTGTGTCCTTTAGCAGCCACCCCTCATTCTGTTCTCCTCAGCCCTAAGAAGCCAAAAATCTACTTTTTGTCTCTATGGATTGGTCTGTTCTGGACATTTTATAGAAGTGCAGTCATACAATATATGGTCTTTTTTGACTGACTTCTTTCATTTAAAATGGTGTTTTTAAGATTCATTCGTTTTGTAGCATGTATCAGTACTTAATTTCCTTTTGTTGCTGAATAATTTACTGTATGGATAGATCACATTTTGTTTATTCATTTTTCAGGTGATGGATAGTTGGGTTGTTTCTACCTTTTGGATAGTGTGAATAATGCTGCTATGAACATTTATGTATAAGTTTTTGGGGAGGCAGATGTTTTCAGTTATCTTGGGTATATACCTAGGAATGGAATTGCTGGATCATGCAGTAATATTATGTTTCTAAGCTTTGGAGGAATTGGAAAACCATTTTGCAAAGCTGCCGCACCCTCCTAAACTGACAGCAATCATGGAGGGTGATTATCTACATTTGTAGACCAGAAAGTGGTGGTCCAGAGAGCTTAAAAAAGTTGCCTAAGTCCATAAGATAAACCTGTATTACTTTTCAAAATGTTGGATCACCCCTGAAATGAAGCCTTCTCAGATTCCTTTAAGAATGTCTAATGACAGAGATGGAAGCCAGGAGCTTGGGACCTGAGTAATGGATGTGTCTGCCTCAAATTCTAAACATCTCAAGGGCAGTTCCATAAATGGCAAACACATCTGTAAAAAGCATATTTCTCTTTTTATCAGCAGAAAATTTTAATTCTTATTAAAATGAACACATATCACTGTGTTCAGGGAGAAGGCACAGGGGTTAAATATATAGAAAAGATCATGCCACTGAAACCATCATACTCTAAGAATTTATTCTATTGTAAGGTTAACTCTTCTCCCTTTGCTTTCTTTATGTGAAGGTGAAGAATCCTATGGGCCATAGATTTTTACAGTGTTCTCCATCTCGCAGCACATTAAGGAGTTAATTCCTTTCAGGAAATCCATTTCTGCTGAAAGGCTCACTTTTCCAGCCCCTGAACAGCATATGTGACCTGCAGTGGTTATTCTTAGCAAACTTCTTCCCAGGGATGACCCAATGGGAGCAGCATAGCTCAATCTTTTCGTGAAGAGAGAAAACATCTCAGATTCTTTTCCTGTTTTAAATTATTGGGAACCAATGGCTGAGAACTATACCAGTTACCCTTATAACTAACTGCTTTATCATCTTCCATCCTTCTATACCAGTCTTGCTAGTCTTTCTTGCTGGCTGTAGTTCTTGGAACTCTTTAACCAATCTTGACCTAGGGTCTTCTTTCAGATTGTTCTCTATGCCTGTGATGATCTCCCAAATTCTTATCTAGAAAGAATCTTTTCCTTCCTTGGCATGCAATGTATTCTTCATATGTATTACCAAACACATTGCTTTAAAAATTATATAGATACCTCAAAATAATAACAGCCATCTATGACAAACACACAGCCAACTTCATACTAAATGGGCAAAAGTTGAAAGCATTCCTCTTGAAAACCAGCACAAGACAAGGACGCCCTCTCTCACCACTCCTATTCAACATAGTATTGCAAGTCCTGGCCAGAGCAATCAGGCAAGAGAAAGGAATAAAGGGGATCCAAATAGAGAGAGAGGAAGTCCAACTATCCCTGTTTGTAGACAGCATGATCCTATATCTAGAAAACCCCATAGTCCCAGCCTCAAAGCTCCTTAATATGATAAACAATGTCAGCAAAGTCTCAGAATACAAAATCAACATACAAATATCACTAGCATTCCTATACACCAACAACAGTCAAGTCAAGAGCCAAATCAGTAATGAACTCCCATTCACAATTGCCACAAAAAGAATAAAATACCTAGAAATACAACTAACTAGGGAGGTGAAAGATCTCTGCAAGGAGAACTATAAACCAGTGATCCAAGAAATCAGAGATGATACAAACAAATGTAAAAACATTCTATGCTCATGGATAAGAAGAATCAATATCGTGAAAATGGCCATATTATCCAAGCAATTTGTAGAGTCAGTGCTATTCCTATCAAACTACCAATGACATTCTTCACAGACCAGAAAAAAGCTGTTTTAACATTCATATGGAGCAGAAAAAAAAGCCTGAATAGCCAAGAAAATCCTAAGCAAAAAGAACAAAACTGGAGGCATCACATTACCCAATTTCAAACTATACTGTGGGGCTACAGTAACCAAAACAGCATGGTACTGGTACAAAAAGAGACACATAGACCAATGGGACAGAATAGAGAGCCCAGAAATAAGACTGCACACCTACGATCATCTGATCTTTGACAAACCTGACAAAAACAAGCAATGGGGAAAGGACTCCCTATTCAATAAATGGTGCTGGGATAACTGGCTAGCCATATGCAGAAGATTAAAACTGTACCCCTTCCTATCACCATATACAAAAATCAACTCAAGATGAATGAAAGACACAAATGTAAAACTTAAAACTATAAAAGTCCTGGAAGACAACCTAGGCAATACCATTCTGGACATAGGAATGGGTAAATATTTCATGACAAAGACATCAAAAGCAATCACAGCAAAAGCAAAAATTGACAAATTAAACTAATGAGCTTCTGCACAGCAAAAGAAACTATCAACAGAGTAAACAGACAACCTACAGAATGAGTGGCATGGTTTGGATCTGTGACTCTGCCCAAATCTCATGTTGAATTTTAATCCCCAATGTTGGAGGTGGTGCCTGGTGGGAGGTGATTGGATCATGGGGACGGTTTCTCATGGTTTACCACGACCTCCCTTGGAGCTGTCATCATAATAGTGAGGTCTCACACAATCTGGATGTATAAAAGTGTGTAGTACCTTATTCCCACTTCCTCTTGCTCTGGACATACAGGCTCTGACAATATAGGCAGAAGGCTTCACCCTTCGCCTTCTGCCACGACTATAGGTTCCCCGAGGCCTCCTCAGCCATGCTTCCTGTACAGCCTGTGGAAATGTAAGCCAACTAAGCCTGTTTTCTTTATAAATTACCCAGTCTCAGGTATTTCTTTATAGAAATGTGAGAATGGACTAATACAATGGGAGAAAATATTTGCAAACTATGCGTTTGACAAAGGTCTAATATCCAACATCTATAAGGAACTTAAATTTCCAAGAAAAAACAAAACACCATTAAAAAGTGGGCAAAGGACATGAACAGAAACCTTTCAAAAGAACACATACATGCGGCCAACAAGCATATGAAGAAAAAGCTCAACATCACTGATCTTTAGAGAAATGCAAATCAAAACCACAACTAGATACTATCTCACACCAGTCAGAATGGCTATTACTAAAAAGTCAAAAAATAACAAGCACTGTCGAGGTTGTGGAGAAAAAGAAACACTTACACACTGCTGGTGAGAATGTACATTAGTTCAGCCACTGCAGAAAACATGGCACTTCCTCAAAGACATAAAAACAGAACTACCATTTGGTGTAGCAATCCCAGTACTGGGTATATACCCAAAGGAATACAGATCGTTTTGTTATAAAGACACACACACACATATGTTCACTGCAGCACTATTCACAAAAGCAAAGATGTGGAGTCAACCTAAATGACCATAAGTGATAGACTGGATAAAGAAAATGTGGTACATATACACCATGGAATACTATGTGGCCATAAAAGAGAAGGAGATCATGTCCTTTGCAGGAACGTGGATGGAGCTGGAGGCCATTATCCTTAGCAAACGAATGCAAGAGCAGAAAACCAAATACCGTATCTTTTCACTTACAAGTGGAAGCTAAATGATGAGAACACATGGACACATAGAGGGGAACAACAGGCACTGAGGCCTTTCTGAGGGTGGAGGGTGGAGGGTGGAGGGTGGGGCTTGTACAACAAGCCTCCATGACACTAATTTCCCTATATAATAAACTTGCACATGTAACCTTAACTTAAAAGTTAAAAAATAAAATGTTTGTTGAGTTTTATGCTGTTACACATCTGTAGTTATTATAGTCATAACACTTTAGAGCTGCACAGACTCAAATGATCAGCACTGCCAAACAGTTTTGACAGCAAAATTATCTGAATAGATAAGAGACTCAGGTGGGCTTTTGCTCAATAAATGAGGTTGTTTATATTCTTTGAAACAGTATGGCAATTCATAATACTCCAACACGTGACTGCCTGTGAGCAGACCCTCCTGTTCAAGGTACTGTGTGGGGTATCACAGAATGCTGTTCAGGAAGATATCACTGGGGCCTTCTACTCTCGAAGGGGTTGGTAAACATTTGAGAGCATGAGGATAAATACCCAAGGGATTAGGTGTGCTTTGGGCTCTGAAGCTGGCCACATCAGTAAAATATCACATACTTGGCAAATTAGATCTGAGTAATCAAACAGAATAATTCAGCATCTCTCCCCTATAGACTTTTAGTGGCTGACATTAGTTTTCATTTGATGATAATTACTGATCACAGTAATCCTCACAACTAACAGTTTTTCACTTCTGTAACTTTCTTATATAGATCTGGCACATTTCTTAGTAGTTGACAGATTTACTTTTTGTTTGTTTCTTGGTTGTGTTTGCTTATCTGGGCGAAATATATTTTTCCTATATGTTCTCAATTTGGTTATTTATGACTTATAGGAAATCGATTAACTTGTAAGTTGGTCTTGTATCCAGTGACGTTATTGCTTTCATATTAGTTCCAGTAAACTTTAAATTGACAAGTTGGATTTGTAGACAGAAAGTCATTTATTTGTTAATAATAACACTTTGGCATAGTCCTTTTCCATATTTAAGGCTTTAAAAAATATTTTCTTATATATTGCTGAAGACTTCTGGTACGATATCAATTTTAGGCATCTTTGCCTTGCTCCTGAGTTGAATGAGACCACTTTTTAACTTAAGCAAGATAAATCAGTTTCTTTCCATCTTGACTTATTGATAGTTATATTTTTCTTTCAACCTGAAAAGCCTGTGAAACTTTATAAAATGTATCTTAGCATTACTTGAGATGATCATGTTTTTTTCCCTCCATCTTTAATATAAATACATAGAGAATTCCATTAATAGTTTTCCTAAAGTTGAACCTCCTTGAATTCCTGGGATAAAGCCTGGTTGATCATGATTTATTGTTGTGGAGTTCTTTATTTGCTTAGCTTTGTAATAATTATCCATTAAAAAACACTTATTGGCTAAGTAAACCAAAATATCTAATGAACCATGAAGTTGTTTGAAATTATAGCAAGGAATATAAATAGACTAGTTGGCTATGCTGTTCCCTTTTTAAAAATAATTTCATTCCATGCTGACATGAGCAATAGGATTTGATCATAACAGAGAGATGACTTCTTGGCTGTGTAGGCCATATTTTTCCTGATAAAATAATCTAGTGTCTAATATCGAATAGCCCTTATGGCTTATTTCGTGTGTTTAAACAATCTGGTCCAGTTCTTCTAAGTGACAACAAGCATCACTTACTGTCAAAACTCTTTTCTGAGCCTGCAGAAATTACTACAACTGTGGGATGTACTTGATTTCAATGTGCTGCATTAATGTTTGCCCAGTAATTTCTAGTTGCAGAGGCTATAGCTTGTTCTTCCACCACCCATCCTGGAGAGCAGTTAGTAAGGTGTAGCAGCTGAGAGTGTGAACTATCTGGTTTCACTTCACAGCTCTGCCATTAACTGGCTGTGAAAACCTTAAATTCCTCAGTTTTATTATTTTAAAAATGGGACTATTTAAGGTACCTTTGAGCTATTGTGAATATTTAGTGAGTAAATATAAAGCACTTAAAATGTATTTGGTGCATAGTGTCACATATGTGCTAGCTATGATTTATTTTTTGTTTCAATGTAATTTTTTCCTTTTTTAAAATTTAAACCTTTTCTAGCTCTATTGGGGTATAATTCACAAATAAATATTGCATATGTGTATATATTGTATACAATGTGATGTTTTGACACATGTATACACTCTGAAATGATTATTACAATCAAACTAATTATCATGTCTATTACCTCACAGTTATATTTAATATTAATATTTAAGATTATTCTCTTAGCAATTTTCAAGTATACAGTACATTATTAACTACAAACTATGACTTTAAATAATCAAGTTAGAATGATCAATTTGCCAGGAGTTTTTGTTACAGATATCAGAATCCTATGATCACACATGAAAGATTTGCTTTTTTTCCTTATATGTGACCCATGGAAACATATCCCTTGTGGAATTTGACTAGTCCTTTACTCATTCAAGGAATTTCTGAAAATAGGCAGATTTGTTTGACTAATGTTTTTCCAATAAAAAAGGGCTGGCTGTTTTTCTCACAATATTTTACATTTTGAAAAATTCAAAGAAATGAAATTGAAGCTGATTATCAGACTCTGTCTACTGATACAAGGGGAAATCATTAAACATTGGCCAGCCCTAGTAAATAGCAATGGAAGGGTAATTTACACCTCTCATTGCTCTGTAGGAGGTTCTTCTGTCACCTCTGTGTTGACCAGTTCACAGTTAGCAAAAGTATCTTGTAGGGGGACTCTGAAGACAGCGAGATTGTGTGCAGCTTCTGCTCTCAGACTCCCTGGGTCAGATCTGAGCTTTGCCACTGGTCATCAGCCAGTTGACCTTGGGTGTGTTTCTAGTGCTCCAGTGTCCTCATTTGTAAAAAGGTGCTAATAATAATAATTACCTTGCAGGGCTGTGGGGAGAATTACAAGAGAAAACCCCTGTGTAGGACCAACATAGGACCCTGCACATACGAAGTGCTCAATAAGTAATGTGTCATTTAGTACAAAGCATTTGTTATTTGGAAGTTTTTGTTGTTGTTGTTCTAAGGTGTAAGTTATCATATCTCTGGCTAGACAGTATGCCATACCTGAAAGTTTGGGAGAGTGGGGTTCATTTTTTTAAAAACAATTCAGTATAGTCACAGATATGTGCAACCATCACCACAATCAATTTTAGAACATTTTGATGACCCCCCAAAGGAACCTCATACCCAATAACTCATTTCCCCCTTCCCCCGTCCATCTAGCTGGCCGTAAGCAACCACTCATCTATTTTCTGTCTCTATAGATTTGCCTATTCCGGACATTTCACACAAATTAAATTGTACTATGTTTAGTCTTTTGTGACTGGCTTCTTTCATGTAGCTTAATGCAAGGTTTATTCATGTTGTAGCAAGTACCGGTACTTCATTTCTTTGCGTGGCAGAATAATCTTCCAGGGTATGGATAGATGACACTTTGTTTATCCATTTATTCATTGATGGACATTTGAGTTGTTTCTACCTTTCGGCTATAGGGAATAATGCTGCAGTGAACATTCATGTACACATTTTTGTATGGATGTATGTTTTTATTTTTCTTAAGTATATGTGTAAAAGTGGAATTGTTAGGTTATATTCCCTTTGAGGAACTGTCAGACTGTTTTCCAAAGCTGCTGCACCATTTTACATCCCCACCAGCAGTGTACGTTTGAAGGTTCCAATTTCTCCACACTTTCACCAATACTTCTTATTATGTTTTTGTTTATAGACATCCTAGTAGGTATGAAGTGATATTTCATTGTGATTTTAATTTGCATGTCCCTGATAACTAGTGATGTAGGACACCTTTTTATGTGTTTACTGGCCATTTGTACATCTTCTTTGGGAAAATATCTGTTCAAATCTGTTGCCCATTTTTAATTGGGTTGTATTTTCAATTATTAAGTTTTAACACTCATAATTTTTATTGAGCTATTAATCGCTATTCACACTTGTCCTTGCACACAATTCCCTGGGGACTTGGTTAAAAAGCAGACTGCTTCACTTAGGTCCCTTGGGGAACCTAAGAGTGTACATTTTCCAGTAGTTCCAGATGGTGTAGTCCATGGGCCCTACTTGAAGTCACAAAGACACTTTTTAAAATGCTTCATGATTGGCTTTTTATGTATTACTCAAAAAAGCCATTTGAAGAGAGAAAACAAAACCTACATTTTATTTATTCTTTCCTATATTCACTTCCACAAATGGAAGTATTAGAGAAACGTAAAATATAATATATTCTCACTATTTTAAAGAGAGCTAACATTATATTAGTGTCTGAAAATAAAGATATAGTTAGAATAATTTAACTTTTTTCTCGAATGCTTGTATTATAATTTAAAGCATTTAGAAGCAGTATTTGCCAAGTGACTAGATTTACTTTCAGTTTTTAAAATAGTTTTGGCTACAGATGTAGCTGTAAGTTTGGACTTTCTAGTACCTATTTATTATCTTTTTCCTTTAAAAAACAGTTTGAGGCACAGTCTCCTTCTAATGAAATATTATTCATCATCCTCTTTGGTCATGCTTCGTTGGGAGGCACTTGCATTGATGTAGGACAGGAAGAAAGGGGAGGGACCCTGGCTGAACCAGCCAGATTTGTAGAATTAGTGGCCAACACGTGTCTCATAGATTTATGTGCCTACAGTCTTGGCAGCATCCCAATATAAAGGTATATTATTTCCAGGGACTTAATTCCCCTCACAGTGTGAAAGAGCAATGAAAAGCACCAAGTTTGGAAAAGAAACTGCAAATGAAAAAATCAATGTAATGAAATCAATTGTGAACACTAGAGTTTGTTCAAATTAGTTTTTTGTTTGTTTGTTTGTTTAGTTTTGGTAGCTATCATCCTTATAGATACCTCACCTACCCTATAGGACGTATGATTTCACTTTCAAGGGGATTTTCTGGCCTTTAATGAGTCATAGCAGTAGTTAACACTAGTTGCAATGGCTGGTGGTATAATTTGGAGGCGCATTCTGTTCTGTTGTGACATTACAATGGAAAATATGAGCCCAGAAAATGATTTCTCTAGGGATGCACATACATGGTTACAGCTCATTATGGACCTGTCAACATCTTCTCCTCTGCCCTTCCTTGGGGGAGATTTTGTCTCCTGACGCAGTTTTGAATGAGAGTTTAACAAGTGCTGAGTCTCGTACCTTTTACAGTAAAATATTTGCCCAGATGAAGTCATCTCCTTCGGAATTTGAAATTTCCCTCTGAAAATATGGCTAAACCCACAAGCTATAAAGAATCATAATAATTCATTTAGAGATAACTTTTTGGCAGCTGGAACCACTAGAAATTTTCTGGAGTATAGATTTGGTAAGTTAGGCAGGCTAAAGAGCTCTGCCCCCAGATAAGTGACCCTTAGGGAATTTTCCATATCTGAAGGTAAGAAGGACTATGGGAAATCGGTTTATTGATAGAGTTAGTTAATCAAGATGTTATTTCTGGCACCTTTTAATAATTAACATTTATTGTACACACATTGATAAAGTTAGAAAATATCTACTCTGAAATAATGGGACTATAATTTTTAAAATTTAACTTAAATAATAAAGTTATCATTTGTAACATTATACTACAGTAATACTATAGTGTCACCATGTAGATAACACTATGAGGCTGATTTGTTATCTTCTCTTTACTTCTTAGCTCAGAAGGCAAGTAGAGATGTTTCATAATCTGTCGTTAAAATCGTTTTCTTTTCCTCACTGGGCCCATGATTGTCCAAATGTTTCTCTAAAGAAAGTCCCCTTGAATAAAAGTGGCTTTTTAAAATTATTATTATTATACTTTAAGTTCTAGGGTACATGTACACAATGTACAGGTTTGTTACATATGTATGCATGTGCCATGTTGGTTTGCTGCACCCATTAATTCATCATGTACGTTAGGTATTTCTCCTAATGCTATCCCTCCCCCATCCCCCATCTGCCACCCCACGACAGGCCCCGGTGTGTGATGTTCCCCTACCCTGTGTCCAAGTATTCTCATTGTTCAATTCCCATCTATGAGTGAAAACATGTGTTGTTTGGTTTTCTGTCCTAGAGACAGTTTGCTCAGAATTATGGTTTCCAGCTTCATCCATGTCCCTCCAAAGGACATGAACTTGTCCTTTGTTATAGCTGCATAGTATTCCATGGTGTATATGTGCCACATTTGCTTAATCCAGTCTATCATTGATGGACATTTGGGTTGGTTCCAAGTCTTTCGTATTGTGAATAGTGCTGCAATAAACATACATGTGCATGTGTCTTTATAGTAGCATGATTTATAATCCTTTGGGTATATACCCAGTAATGGGATCGCTGGGTTAAATAGTATTTCTAGTTCTAGATCCCTGAGGAATCGCCACACCGTCTTCCACAATGGTTGAACTGGTTTACAGTCCCACCAACAGTGTAAAAGTGTTCCTATTTCTCCACATCCTCTCTAGCACCTGTTGTTTCCTGACTTTTGAATGATCGCCATTCTAACTGGTGTGAGATGGTATCTCATTGTGGTTTTGATTTGCATTTCTCTGATGACCAGTGATGATGAGCATTTTTTCATGTGTCTATTGGCTGCATAAGTATCTTCTTTTGAAAAGTGTCTGTTCATATCCTTTGCCCAAAAAGTGGCTTTTTTTAATCATGAAAGCAAAAGAGATCCTCCATGTGCAGAGTGGAAGTGATAACCCTTCATTGGTGAGATAATATCCCATTATTTAGATGGGGGAATCTTCACATTGTTAACACATTGAACTTAGAGTATAGAGGGTGGGGGATGCCCATGCCTGGCTGCAGGGGCCCTGGGACCTCATCTCTTCTGGGTGCAGCACTGCTGCCTTTACATCTTTTCCACTCTAGACCTCCATTTTAAGCCACTGCTTAAAGAGTATAAAAATATCTTCTTCTCTTTCCTTTCTTCCCCTTTCCTTCCTTTTCTCCTTTTCTTCCTTCTTTTTTTTCCTTCAAAATTTAAGTAGTACACTCGTGCATGCTGGTGAGTATGCTAGGTATGAGGATAGAAGTGGTTGCTCAAGACGATGACTATGATATGGCCCCTGAGACAGTCATTGGCTGGGGACGAGAAAGGAGGCAATATAGGTATAGGCTGAAAGAGGATGAGTTTCATTTTGACTGTGTTGAGTTTTAAGAACTGGGAGCATGTGTCCAGCTACTGGTACAGTGCCTAACACATCATAGCCTGAGACAGTGAATGGAAGCCACCATCAGTGCTCTTCTTTGGTCATGTGACCTTGGGTAATTCCCCCTCCCCAACCAACACCACCATTCTGGGCCTCTAGTTGCTCTTCTGAAAAAAGATACCATTGGATTAGATGACCCTAGAAGTTTCTTCCTTTACAAGAAGCTGTTGGTACCCTCTCTATATTTCCTAGACACACACCTGATGGCAAGTACCTGGTAAAAACACCTGCAACTCTCTTTCTAGTAGTTTCTTTCTGGTCATGGGAACATACTCTGCCATGACAGGGCAAGTTTCAGAAGTGACAGAGAGTTAATGATCCTAGGAGCAGCCCTCAACTGGTGATGGATGAAGAGTAGGTGGGTTATTCTAGGTTAACTCTTTCAGGGTAACTCTGAAGCATATCTACTCTGTCTCACAGAGTCTCCCTGCAAGGCTGAGTCCCAGTTTCCTTCGATGATAACTGTATTGTTAACTCATGTTTTATTAACTTCTTTCTCTTTTCTATCTCATTTCCTCTCACTCCCCTACCACTGTTTCCTGGTGTTACCTCCTGTGGTCAGCAGAATAATATCCTAAGAGATGTTCACATGCTAATCCTGGGACTTGTGAATCTGTTCTCTTAGATGGCCAAAGAGACTCTGCAGATGCAGATTAAATTAAGGATCTTGAGATGGGGAGATTGGCCTGGGTTATTTGGGTGTGCCCATTGTAATCACAAGGGCTCTCATAGGTGAAAGAGGGAGGCAAGGGAGTCAGATTCAGAGAAGGAGGTGTGATGACAACAACAGAGTTAGGGAGAAATTGGAAGATGATACACTGCTGGCTTTGAAGAAGGAGGAAGGTGCCACAAGCCCAGAATTGCAGGTGGCTTCTAGAAGCTGGACAATGACAGAAAAAGGGGGATGGGGGGCTCCTCCTCTAGAGTCTCCAGAAGGAATGCAACTCTGCCAACATCTTGGTTTGAGCCCAGTGAGATCCATTTTGGACTTCTGACCTCCAGAACTGAAAGAAAATATATATCTGTTGATTTAAACCACTAAATTTGTAGTAATTTGTTACAGCAGTGACACGAAATTAATACCCCTCCTAAATAAACCATTTGTTTAGGAATTGTTGCTTCATCATCTGCTTCTGGGAGAACCCAAATTAAGACACTTCCTAATCTGATATTGTATGCTTATTTTTACCTTAGTTAAAATATCAATGCTTTTCAGTTGTTCAAGAACAATTAGTTATCGTGCCCTTTTATATGCTTGATGTTTCTATAAGGCAAGTCACAAAGATGAAATTAACTCAGCCATTCCCTGCGTGGAGCTTACATTCTAACAGTGGAAATAGAAAGTGCCACAAAAATTGTAGCATGTGTCTTGTACTATTGAGCACTTTTTTCTTCACTAGTCAAATAACTGTAAGTATTTATAATGCATCTAATGTGAACCTTGAGCAAAGCATCAAGTATATAAATATATGCCATACACAATGGTGTATAAAACAATGTAGTCACTGCCAACAACAAAAAAAAAAATTCTCAAATCTAATTTTTAATAAAGTGACAGTATCACCCTAAAAGAGGCCAATCTTATTTTGTCAGTAGAAGAAAAGGAAGAAGAACAAGGAGTTCTCAGTGTAAACAATGTAGGGATCCCATTTTAGGGAAACTGAAACACTGATTTCACCTTCTAGATTCCCATAAAAAGCATGGAAAGTTTATTTTGTTCCCGAGGAAATTCACTGTTGTTTGGCTTCTGAACCATCAGCACATTAAAAAAATGATAATTTACTGCAGCATTTTAGCTGTGAAATATACGGAAAGAAAGTTGAAGTCAGATTCACAAGATATGAGTTCGAATCCTGGATCTGTCACTTCATAAAATCACAAGCTCTCAGGCAATAATTTAACTGTTCTGAACTGCAGCTGTTAAATAACAAGTCATGGGTGGAGGTCAGCACATGCTAATGTCCCAAGCTCTTTCTCTGTTTTATATGGTTGGGCATGTAGTAGAGTAAGCTTTTTCAACGCTTTAGGCTGAAATTCTGGAATCCTTGTTGCTTTCATTTCTGCTTTCAAAATGGCCAAATTCTCTCCCATCTCTCCCCCACCCACTTTCCTTTTAATCCCTTGTCAGACACAGTCAAGAATAGCCAACCTATGCTAACATTTTAATTCTAAAGGTGCTGGTTTTGAAGGCACGTGGTCGCCCTTCCAGGTTATCACAGGTAAAAGTTGTAGCAAGTTTTTTTGCTGCCACATGATATGAGTCACCTGTCTTTCTAACCTCTGGTATCTAGTTCCTCTTTGTCTGTTACCTAAGGACTAAGCCAGTTCTAAATTTATTATTAGGTCTTGGTTATGGCAGCACCTCACTTTAAGGTGCTCAAATATCTCAAGTAGGATAGTCCTGTTGCTGCATCAAAAAGCTAATTGCTGGAAAAAACAAACTGAACATTTTTGCGACTTAACACAAATTTAGTTTTTGTTTGCATTGGAATTAGGCATTTGGAGGGCAGGCTTCCATGTGGGGGTTCAAGGACTCAGGCTTCTTCTGTCTTGTGGCACCCTCATGTTCAATCTGTGTGCTCCATGGAATGGCCTAGAAAATGGCAGATCTCATGAGCCTGACCTGGAAGTGACACACATCACTCTTGCCTTTGACCAGAACTCTTACCATTCCATTGACCATTATTTGATCACATGGCTCCATCCTAGCTACAAGGGAGGTGAGGAAATGTGAACTCCAGCTTAGCACAATCCCTTAGTCATCAGTGAGCCATCTCTGTCTTCTTGTGCTTACTTCAAAATGTTGCTATGCAGGTGAAAAATGCAAAATTGATCTGAGAGTTCCTTTTAGAGTAAAATATATGGTACAGATGAGAGGGATTGATTTTTTCAAAGAAACCTCATTACCCATTATGATTTGATTATCCTGATCGTACAAATAATTTAGCACCTAATAGGTTAATCAGTTTAATGGACTTGAGCCCTAATCAACAGGTGTTAACATTGCTTTTTGGGAAAATGCCTGTTTCCTTGCTGGCTGTTGACAGCAGGTCTATCTCAGCTTTGGGAGGCTGTGAGCATTTCTTGTCTCATGGTCCCTCAGTCTTGAAAGCCAGCAATGGTATGTCAGATCCTTGTTATGCTTCCAATCCCTTTGACTTCTTCCTTTGTAATTTTTTATTTTTGAGACAGGGCCTCTGTCTCCCAGGCTGGAGTACAGTGATGCAATCACGGCTCACTGCAGCCTCAACCTCAAAGGCTCAAGTGATCCTCCCACCTAAGCCTCCACAGTAGCTGGGACCACAGGCATGCAGCACTATACTCAGCTAATTATTATTATTATTATTTTTTAATATACAAGGTCTCCCTAAGTTGCCCAGGCTGGTCTTGAACTCTGGGGTGAAACTATCCTCCTGTGTTGGCCTTCCAAAACGCTGAGGTTACAAGTTTACACCTGGAAAGCCACCATGCCCAGCCTTTGACTTCTTCCTTTTAAAGGGCTAATGTGATTAGGGCAGGCCCACCCAGATTATCTCCACATGTAAGGGTAAATGATTTGGGACCTTAGTTACATTTTCAAAATCCCTTTGTAGCAGTACTTAGATTAGTATTTAATTTAGTAACCATGGGATGGGAATCTTGGGAGGCTGTCCTTAGAATTCTACCTACTATAGTTAAGTGAATTGCCTGAATTCACATGAGTAGAGAGTAGTGAGTGAAGCAAGGATTTAAACCCCAGCCTATCTGGCATCAGAGTCTGTGCCTTTTCTACCTATCAGGTGACCCCTCTATGAAAATCAGTGGTGGACATTAACCCCAAAAGAATTTTCTAGAAGGAAAGCCCAACCCTAATTCTTAACCTAGAGAAATATTAGTTCATTTGTGCTGCCGTAACAAAATACCACAGACTGAGTAATTTATAAAGAACAGAATTTTATTTCTCACTGTTCTAGAAGCTGGGAAGTCTAAGATCAAGACCCCAGCAGTGCCATTTTCTGGTGAGGGCTGCTGTCTACATAAAAATGATGCTGTCTGCATCCTCCAGAGGGGAAGAATGCTGTGTCCTCACATGGCAGAAGGGACAGGAGGGCAAAAGGGGGCCTAAGCTGGTTACCTCTGGCCCTTTTACAAGGCACAAATACACCTATTAGGGCTGAGCCCTCATGATTTAACCATTTCTCCAAAAGGCCCCTGCCTCCCAATACCACCACAATAGGGATTAACTTTCATCATAAATTTTGGAGGGGACAAAAATATTCAAACCTTAGGAAGGCATATAATTTAAATAATTATTACATTTAAAATTGTAGATTTAGTGTTTAAAAATTATACACCAAAGTAATACTGGATCTTTCTAAAATGCCACCACCAAAGAGATAGTATGATTGTGGGCTATGTAAACAGATCTGGATAAAGTCTAAGAGCCACCACTTACTTGCCCTGATTCCCCATTCCTCAGTTTCTGTACCATAAGTGGGGGATAATAATAATGGTATCTTCTGGTTGTGTTGAGAGGTTGAAATTATAACACTTACCATAATTCCTAGGACACTGTAAGCATTCAATAATTTCGAACCACCCCCACTACTATCATTATCATCATCATCATCATATTATTATTATTGTTATCACCAACCTTCAGCCTAGATGGTTGATACCTATTGAACATATTATCAAATATTTATAATTTCATATCAATAATATATAAAATAAATTATGTTCATTCTTCAGATGAGCAGAAGAACTATCATCCCATGATCTCATTTTTAACTTGCATTTGCTTCTGAAATCTCAGCTGTAGATTAGTAAATGTAATACTTAGTAATTTTTTGACCTGATGTTTTCTCTGCCCTTCCTGTAATTTAGAGTTTGTACACTTGGTTCTAATTCTGTCAATGACTTAAATAGATATAAATTTAATGTCATAGCTCATGAGACTTAGTGTCACTTTCAAAATCATCCTCTCAACCTGCCCTTCTCCTTTTTCCTCTTGATCCAAGACCCATTATTCTAAGGTTTCTAACACATGTCTCTTTTTACTTATACTCCAGACATGAGCTTGCTGTAAACATGAAATTTATTTTTGGGTCTTTTTGCTCTGCATTTTACTCAGAGCCTTTCTCTTTTTGCATTTTCACAACATTCCTAGGCTTCTGCTCAGCCAGCATTTTAAATATGACAAAAATAAATGCCATGGAGGGAAGACTCTGTGGCAGCAACAGAAATGCCTGTTGAGTCCTCTGTGGAATGAAGCCTGAGACCCCCTGGGTGGTTTAAGCAGAAATATTTGAGCGAAGAAGTGTGAAGGACAGAGGTGTCAGAAGGAATCTTCAAGAGTGTTTATAAACAGTAT
Source organism: Hylobates moloch (assembly GCF_009828535.3). Taxonomy (NCBI): domain Eukaryota; kingdom Metazoa; phylum Chordata; class Mammalia; order Primates; family Hylobatidae; genus Hylobates; species Hylobates moloch. Next base: position 8,260,522 of record NW_026652282.1, on the reverse strand, counting down.
ATGCTACAGAAGGTGCAGGGCTACTGAGACCTCAATTAGGATGGGGGGTGTGGTTAGGAGAGGCCACTGTGGTGCAGACATCCACCCATCCCAATTTCTGTAGAAGTCAGCAATGGAAATGCTCAGTGGTCCAATAATGTTCCCATTGGTGCTAGAGTCAGAGCTTTGGTTTTTTATCACCTTACATGGATTTTACACATTACTAAGACATAAGCTAGAGGAGAGAAATTTCTTATTAACAAAACCTGAAATCCTACTAGCACTGATACCTTCCCCCAGCACCTGCACTAGCCACCCATGAAATCCTCTACAGATTAGTTTGCCTCCTTTGCTTTCCATGTTAACCTTTTAGCATCCATACCATTCCCCTTATTTAAAATAGGGCTTCTCAACTGAGACACCATTGACATTTGGGGCCAGACAATTCTTTGTGGTGGGTGCTGCCCTGTGCATTGTGGGATATTTAGTGGCATCTCTGACTTCTACCCACTAGATGCTAGAAACCCCTCCCCAAGTTGCTACAACCAAAAATGTCTCCAGACACTGCCACATGACCCCTAGAAGTCACGATTGTCTGCACTTAAGAACGACTAGTGTAGAACCGCCTCTTTCTTCTGCTCTACTAGTCCTTCCTTGCTTTCCTTTATAACTCTGCTCAAAGCTCACCTGTAGAAAACAATTCATTAATTAATCCCACCTAGCTCTGAGCTTTTTCATCACTAAGTACCTTCTGTCCTGCTGGGCCTAGACATAGATTTTACCAATTATGTTTTTGCCATAGCCTCCATTTGTAATAAATCAGTTTTTGTTACTCCTTCTGTAGGTAAGGAAAGAATAAGTTTATGACTTCATTTTAAAAATATCTCCAAAGTTCCTGCTAGCATATTCTGCATAAAATGGCCTCAGTAAAACTTTGATTTAGTGAGCAGAACTACATTTTTTTTTTTTTTTGAGATAGTGTCTCACTCTGTCGCCCAGGCTGGAGTGCAGTGGCGCAATCTCAGCTCACTGCAACCTCTACCCTTAGCGTTCAAGAGATTCTCATGTCGGCCTCCCGAGTAGCTGGGATTACAGGTGCCTGCCATCATAGCCAGCTAATTTTCATATTTTTAGTAGAGACAGGGTTTTGCCATGTTGGCCAGGCTGGTTTCGAACTCCTGACCTCAAGTGATCTGCCCACTGCTGGGATTACAGGCGTGAGCCACTGCGTTTGGCCAGAACTACAATTTTCTATTACTACCAGTTGCATTGCTTGATTTTTATTTATTTAGCAGTTTTACCATTACTGAATTGCTTCAGGATTGAAGAGAATGAATCTTTAGAATCTCTATTGAAATAAGGAATTAAAGAATTGTGATTTCTTTTATTCTGCTGAGAACTTCCTATATACTCATTTGGTGATGAATACATTTTTAAAGTGAGTATTCCCAACATACTTTGGGACACTGTAGCTTTCAGCTATATGGCATGTACCTGGGTATGCTGATGCCACACTATTCTTTGTTGCAGATTCAGCAGTTATTTTGTGTGCAGTTGATAGACTTTTTTTTTTCCAGGTCCTCCCTGGGATTTAATTTTGTAATGCTCTCAGTGTTTTCTCATGTCCCCTTAGCATTTACTCTATGCATGGAAGGCTGCATATTGGGAACACCTAAAACTCTGCCACCTGAGGGCATTTTTTCTAACAATGAGAATTGCCTGGGTGTTAATGGCCATGAAAGCAATTCTCCCAGCATGGTGACTCATGCCACCTGTAATCCCAGTGCTTTGGGAGGCTGAGGCAGGAAAATTGCTTGGGCCCAGGAGCTCGAGACCAGCGTGGCCAACATGGCTAGATCCTGTCTCTACAATAACAAAAACAACAATAATAATAATAACAACACAACAACAATAATAATAATCTGGGTGTGGTGGTACATGCCTGTAGCCCCAGCTACTCAGGAGGCTGAGAATGGAGGATCGCCTCAGTCCAGGAATTCGAGGCTGCAGTGAGTCATGATTGCAGCACTGCACTCCAGACTCCAGCCTGGGTGACAGAGCAAGACCCTGTCAAAGAAAGAAAAGAAAAGAAAACAAGCAGCTGGATGGATGGGGATTTGGCAAAAAGCTGCCTCAGCTTCCTAGTCCCCCAGTTAGGACAACTCTGAGGTATATATATATATTTACACACATATATATATATATATTTTTTGATGTGGAGTCTCCCTCTGTCGCCCAGGCTGGAGTGCAGTGGCGCCATCTCGGCTCACTGCAAGCTCCACCTCCCAGGTTCATGCCATTCTCCCGCCGCCTCAGCCTCCCGAGTAGCTGGAACTACAGGCACCTGACACCACGCCCAGCTAATATTTTTTGTATTTTTAGTAGAGACGGGGTTTCTGAGGCATATTCTATACTGTCTCTCAGTATTACCTAGTAGAATTGATCAAACTGCTCACAGAAGTAACTTGTGTGATAACACACCTCTGTTGGTTTCTTTCCCTTCTCTGTCTCACCTTCCAAATAAACTACTTACACTCAAATCCTTGTTTCAGACTCCACTTGTAGGAGAACCCAAACCAAGAATGCATGTTATAAATATGATGATTCAACATGTTTAGAGAAATCTTGAACTAATTCACAAAGGCTTGTTCATGAAATGCTGTTGATCAGTGTTGTCACCAAATGTTCTAAGGTCTACATTCTGGGTGGGCCAGACTGCATCAGGGACTGCTGTGCACTGATGTGTATGTCTGTGATGATGTGGGCATTGTTATTTTTATTGGGTTTGTTGTTAGTAAAGCTTTTGGAAATTATGTTTTCCCACAAGTTCCACAAATGTTTTCACATTTTAGAAATTGTTTGAGCATGCTGTAAGCCATAACTTTGAAAGTCAAGCAGTTTGGCTGGTGATATTATTTTTAAAGAAACAAAAGTCTTGTTTTGTTTTCAATTTTGGCTTTTGTTATGCTTTGCAGTCCTTTTTTGCTCTCATGGCCTTAACTTACTTTGTCTTGTACATGGTTTTGCATAATACTCATGGAGATATTTCATAGACATTTTTGTGTGGATATGATTGCAATAAATTTTTTACTGGTAATACTTCACATTCTAAAGCTGTTTTACATATATTTCATTTAATTCTCACAAACCCCCTAAACAATAGTATTATAATCACAGTTTAATGATAGAGAAAACCAAGTTCCAGAAGAGTTTAAGTGAGTTTCTGTTCAGCACTTTTATTTTGTCATGAATTAACATAAACATTTTATTCATGTGATCAGCAATTCTGCAAAGACAACAAAGAGTGAGAGTGTAATCTCCAAGGGAAGCAGAGTGTGTATTAGCATAGCTGTAGGGTAGGGGAACTTGGGGATGAATGGATACAGACCTCAGCAATTGTCCTAAGTCTGGTCTTCTTTCAGATTTGTTAATTCACCACATTCTCATGTAATGGAAAGAGTAAACATTCTCTATATGCTAGCATTATTTTACAAAATGAACACCAGTGAACCAGACATGAAAGCAGCATTTTCCCAGTGCTTTCTCACCTTCCAGGAAACCTCCTTCACTATTGCTGTCAGCCTCTGGTGGATTATCAGCACCATGAACACTATAGTCCATATTTTCTGCATCACCAACCAGGACACCATGAGTACCATGTGTTGGTTTACACACAATCTTTATCGTACTTGCACTAAATTCGTATCTGGGGTGAAGAGGAAGTGCATCACTATCTCAAATGTCAACACTGAATTTTGAATTTTAGTGGATGCTGTTTCTTCCAGGAGCTAGAATATTGCCTTTGATAGCCAGCTCTGAATAGGTCCCTCCTTGACAATTGCCATCCCTTATGTTGGACTCAGTCTGATTTCTTGAATCTTTGCTTGTTATCTGCTGTTGATACCTGAACTGCTTCTATGGAGGCCAGTTAACCCCCTTTGGCCCTTCCACCAACAGTGCACCTGAGTTATGACTAAGCCATTCTGCGCTGGTAAGGATTCAGTTGGGAAAACATAAAACCTTTAGATATTTCAAGAAGAAAGATTTATTACAGGAGTGAGAGGCTTACTAAAGAAAAGGACTTCAACTAGCATTCAAGAAATTAGGAAGATAATAACAGCAGACAGGCACCATTGATGGTCTCAGGTACCTACTGTACCTGGAAGCATCTAGCAACACCTCCCACAGGCCATTGGCCCAAGCCTATTCATCTGCCTGCCATCACCATATTGGACTTTGGCTTCTCTTAGGCCTTGTGAATGTATCTCATTTGTGTGACCTCACCCTGAACTGTATGGCAAGAAGTCTGGAAAATGTAATTCCCAAACTTCTAGCTGCTGGGATCCAGAGAAGAACATAAAGGAATGAATATAGTTCTGAGTAGCCTACTGATAGTTCAGGCCATTTTGTGTTTCTAGGGATTTTCTGAAACTGATCTGTGAGCCTGGGGTGCCCAAAGAAGAGGATGTTGTTCCTCCAAAACTGAAAGTGCTGAGAAAAACATTTCTGATTTGGGGCAGGGCAATAGAATCAGGGAGAAATAGCAACTGGAGATGTGATGACCCTCAAAATTAAGATTCACTGATAGTTGTTGATGTGAAATAGGAAAAGACTAGTACCTATGCTTCACACAGAGCTACCAGGAAAATTGGGCAACTCCCTAACCATATCCTTACTATACATAGTAGAGTAGTACTCTGAGATTTCCCTACTTTCTGGTAAAATATGTTGTGCACTTTAATCAGCTGGCTGAGTGTCTTCTCTACTCCTGTATGCCAAGGTCAGAGTCTTTGGATAAGTTTTCTCCTTCAGAGACAAACCTCGGAAAAAGTCTCCAGGAGGCAATGAGGTTTGTCCAGGAGGTTATCCTTGCACAGGAGGTACTCCATCCAGCCAGTCCCGTAGGGAATGAGACCTGGCCAGGAGGGGTAGGACAACTTTTGGGATTGTTTTTAGTGGCATATTCTACTTGTCATGTGATTCATAACATTTGCTTCCAGAAGCCTTTGCTTTTGGCCTAGATACAAGACTGAAAGGCTGAGGCATCCATGAAATTGACCTAATGCTGTATAAAAATGTTACTACATGTTACAAGTCATAAAGTCTGGTTTATTCCTCGTAGAATGCTAGCAGTCAGTTTTCTTTTCGTCATGATGTGAAATAGTCTTTCTATATTCATAATTAGGTTTTGTTAGGAAATTTTACTCTATTTGGATGAATTAATATTAAATATCAAATAATGATATATTTTTTCCCTCAAGAATATATTATAAAGCCAGAACTCTGTAAAAAAAAATGTTCTGTTGGATAAGTCAAATAAAAAGTACTATACCTAAGCACTTATGGACCCTTAATTTAACCAAACTGAGGTACTAACTTCAAATTTCCTTAATACCTTATTAATACTTTTAATCTTTTGTTAAGGAAATTTGTATGGAAGTTGTAATCAATAGTGTTCTGAAGGTTTTAAAAAATTCTAGTTGGAAAAATACTTCACAGAGACTATACCTAATAATGAAATTTTGTTTCTTTTATAATGATTAACATGCAAAGAGAAAGGCATAATAACCTCCAGTTAATTAATTGGAAGTTGAATTGTTTAACCTGTATATATTGGAAATCTCCCTAGTTGCACTGAAGGCTGATTTATCTATTCTTGCTATCTATCATGTTATTGTTTTTCATTGGAATAAAGGCACTTTTTAGAACTTATGTGAATTTTTTTGTTGACAATGATAAGCTAACATGTCAACAAAATGTTTTATAAATAAGTAGTTTTAGAGGCTGCCTCTCTTTGTGACCTTTAACACACAATGCTTTAGATCTCTAGACTAAAAAAAGTGACAAGTCAAAACTAAGAATACTCGGAGACATGTTACTGAAAATAAGGCCGGCAAGAAATTATTTTAAGTTAACCAACAGTAACTTATCAAAGAGTATTATGTTTCACATTGCAGGCGAAACTAAGAATACCAGCATTTGTTCCAGAATTTAACTTCACTTTGGTTTTAAGTATAAACATAAGTGTGAATTTCTGCCAGTTCCTTCTAGACTTAGGTTGTGATGTGAAATTAGGAACTTGATTGTAGCTGCAATCAAGTTCTTAATTGTTATGAATGATGAATGTTTGCAAAGTTTCCAATCTTTGCAGAGATGTGCTATTCTGGCTTACAGGAGTATCTTTCTAATTAGTAGGTGGATATGTACTTATATGCATGTGCACGCATATGAGAGAGAAATACTTTTCTCAATTAATGTGCTTCTGATTATATACATCTTGTGAGATTTCATACAATTGAAAATTAGCTAGAAAGAATAATAATACTGAGTTTTCTTCATAACACATTTCCATAATACCTGCTCTATTACTTTTGTTATTTACATATTTGAACTTCTTTATTGTTATTAAATTGGATTATCTTATGATTTTTTAATAAGTGGATATTCCAACTCTTGGCTCACAAAATTACAGTTGGTAAATAATTTCTTCAAGGAATTTTAATATTGATAAATTACTTATTTCAAATGAATTCACTTAATATCATTTTTATTTTCTTATGAATTTTCTAATAAAAACATATTTTTCATTTCTTCCTCTGTTTTTTGAACTCAATGTCTTTTTTGAAAATGACAGTAATGTGTGGTTATAATTATGCATTTTTTCCAGGTGCTCAATGGCCCTTATGTCTCTTTTAAAAATAACTTTTATTTATTGTGGGTTTTCTCCCCAAAGCAGAAGTTAGTCCAATACACATGGCATAGAAATTTCACAATTAGGCAATTAAACTAGAAGTATAACAGCTGACATGTGTTCAGAGTAATAAAGTTCCAAAATTAGAAGGTGAATCAAATTAACATAAAGGCATTACTAACTTTTTCTAGGAGGCGTGAGTTTGCAAAAGTCTTGGGTAATTTGATTTGCTTATTCTCAAAATAGCCAGTGAACCTTGAGTGACATTGCATTTCAAAGGTGGGAGCCAGAGGGAAGGTCACTGTTAGTGTTGGAGTGGCAAAGAGCAGGTTTAACTTTCAAATCATCTAGGGTAATGCCTGCTACTCTATTTTGAGATTTTTAGCTAGATGGTATGAAGATTTTTTTTTTTTTTTGATGGGAATCAGAAAGTTAAATAATTCCTGAATTTGGAACTTCAGGTGGTTTTTAAACCTTCTCCTTATTTTATAGTTCCCTCTGTTGTTTATATCTTCCTAACATTCAAAGAATAAAGTTATTTTCATTTTTAAAAGAAACAAACCAAATAATAACCCCATTATGTGGGATTGTTGACTCTAAGCATTGTGTTTTCTTAATATACCAATTACATGCTAATGGGCTTTTTAAAAATCTATACAGGAACATTTTAAGATTGTCTGAATGAATGAGCATGCCACTTCCATTACAAGCTGCTAGATTGCAGTTTCAAAGACTACTGATGTGGATCTGAGGGCAGTTCCTCAAATTAATATGGTAGATCCACAGTTTTGAAAGACAATTTTCATTTTATATAACTGCTGGCATGTTCTTAAAAAGAATTACACACACACCTTTTAAGTAGTTCCCCCAGTGTGGCTGCTATTCATTTTGTTGTCATCCTTGGTATTCAGGTCTGGCCTAGTCCCTTCATAATGTATCCTGTCGCTTTTGATTTCTTGCCCTTCCTATGAGCTCCTGCTCTTTTTTCTGGTGCTTAGGTGGGGCGGCACTTTTCTTGTTGCATATAGATAGAGTCGGCCCTGCCTCTGGCCCCTCCCAAAGGACATGCTGTATCACCTGCCCCAGCAGCTTCTGTGGTAGGCCCACAGTGCTTCCATTTTGTGATTGTTGCCACTGGCCACCGTCTGAATTTGTTTTACTGCCCTAGCCATGTGTGGACATCCAGATGTTGCATCCTTGGTGTTCATGTGGAACAACCAATGCTTCATGATACTAGGGAAGCTAGGGCTTTCTGCAGCTTCCCTTCTTTGACATGAAAAACGGAGGTAGATAGGGAAACTTGAAATCACTTGTCCATTTTTGTCCAGAGCTGGTAGAAAATTTGGGTTGGCCAGATATAACTTTATTTCCTTTGGGGTCATAGCCCACTACATCAATTCTGAGAGACTGTCATAGCACCTAGCACTGTGACTGGCCTGCAGAAAGTGCTTAACAGATAGCTGTTATTTGATTGATGGGTAATTTGTCTGGAAATTTGTCATTAGAATAAGGAGAATGCTAAACAGTAAAAGATTTGAAAAATACATTTGTATCAAAAAAGAGGTATGGAAAATAAAAAATGCATGACTTTAAGAGCATTTGACTTTCTGGTGTTTAAAAAAATTGTTTAAGATGATGCTTTGACTTCTTTTCAAAGTGTAGTAAACAGGAATAAGAAAATGATATAATGGAGGAAGGATTATCTACCTCTTTGTAGCACTACTACCCTTTGAAATTTTGCTTCCTGCCCCAGTCTGACTAGTAAACTCAGATTCACCCACAAAACTGGGTATGGTAACATAGCTCATGGTTATTAAAGCCATTTGGTTTTGCATGATGAGTGTATTTTCTTGAAAATGAGTGTCATCCTTATGATGTCCACATACAAATGTCCTACACAGGCTTTTCCCTCCTTCTGGGGTTCTAGAGAACACATGAAAGTACTTCTCTTTTCATTAAACACTAAACTTGATGCTTTTAAATTCTTTGATGTTCTATATTAGGGATGAGTAAACTAAGGCCTGCAGGCCAAATTCAACCTGCTGCTTATTTTTGGAAATAAGGTTTTATTGGAACACAGTCATATGCATTTGTTTACACATTACCTGTGGCTTCCTTCATGTTACAACAGACAACTTGGGTAACTGAAATAGAGAATACAGAACTCATGATAATGAATATTTACTGACCCTTTATGGAAAAAAATCTTGCCAACCCATCTTTTTGATTGCACTATTTTTCTCTCAACTTTGAGAATCGGGTGCTCTCTTCTCTGAAGTTGTAGGGGATCTATTATTATTTTTTTAGGATGGAGAACTTGCAATCGGCATGTTTCTTAGCGCCGGTTGTTTGGTTGATTTATCTTTTCAATATAGTGAATTCCTACTTTATTATTATTATTATTATTATTATTATTATTATTATTATTATTATTATTTTGAGACCGAGTCTCACTCTGTTGCCCAGGCTGGAGTGCAGTGGTGCGATCTCGGCTCACTGCAAGCTCCGCCTCTTGGGTTCAGTTCACGCCATTCTCCTGCCTCAGCCTCCCGAGTCGCTGGGACTACAGGCGCCCGCCACCGCGCCCGGCTCTCCTACTTTATTTGTTGAACAGACAGTTATTAAACTGTCAACTGTCTTTTAAATAGTTATTAAACTTGTTATGTTCAAGCCTGGGGATACAAAGGCAAATTATATTGATTTCCTGTTTGGGAAAAAACTTGGGGCCAATGGTTGACATAGATAAATAAATCAGTGATTATAAGGGTAACAGAGATATGAAGGAACTGTTATGGGAGGAGGAACCCTCCATATTATCCCGGAGGACAACAAAGGCTTGCTAGTGCAGAAAGGTGACATTTTGAAGGATAACAAGGAATTGGACAAACAAAAAGAACACATTCCAGGCAGGCAGAAGGTACACTAAGCATGTACAAAGATGCTGAAATCTTAAACAGCTTTAAACAGCTTGAGGTAGTGGAAGAAGCAGTGACAGAACAAGAAACAGGCCTCATCATGAAAGACCAAGTGCATCGATGGTGTAAGAGGTGAAAGCGGCATTGCTTCTCCCTTCCATACCACCACCAGCCACCAGGGGGCCATGACCTAGCGATTGCTGGAACATGAAAGACTCTGATGTTCTGGAGGAGCTGTTGCCATCTCTGATCCCTTTAAAGGAAGGACTAATAAAGATCTGTCACTATAGCTGAAAAATAGCTGTGGACAAGGCAGACAAGTGGACAAGCAAAAGCGGAACAAAAGTTCCCGATAAATTCCCAAAGCATTTAACTGTAGTAGAGGGAATTGACGTGACTTAACTGTAGAATTCTCCATAAGGGGAGCTGCTTCATGCAACTGCGTAAAATTTCTCCTTTTTTTTTTTTTTTTTTTTTTTTTT
>NW_026652282.1:8236797-8250445 GCF_009828535.3 Hylobates moloch | reverse complement strand
TTATTATTATTATTATTATTATTATTATTATTATTATTATTATTATTTTGAGACCGAGTCTCACTCTGTTGCCCAGGCTGGAGTGCAGTGGTGCGATCTCGGCTCACTGCAAGCTCCGCCTCTTGGGTTCAGTTCACGCCATTCTCCTGCCTCAGCCTCCCGAGTCGCTGGGACTACAGGCGCCCGCCACCGCGCCCGGCTCTCCTACTTTATTTGTTGAACAGACAGTTATTAAACTGTCAACTGTCTTTTAAATAGTTATTAAACTTGTTATGTTCAAGCCTGGGGATACAAAGGCAAATTATATTGATTTCCTGTTTGGGAAAAAACTTGGGGCCAATGGTTGACATAGATAAATAAATCAGTGATTATAAGGGTAACAGAGATATGAAGGAACTGTTATGGGAGGAGGAACCCTCCATATTATCCCGGAGGACAACAAAGGCTTGCTAGTGCAGAAAGGTGACATTTTGAAGGATAACAAGGAATTGGACAAACAAAAAGAACACATTCCAGGCAGGCAGAAGGTACACTAAGCATGTACAAAGATGCTGAAATCTTAAACAGCTTTAAACAGCTTGAGGTAGTGGAAGAAGCAGTGACAGAACAAGAAACAGGCCTCATCATGAAAGACCAAGTGCATCGATGGTGTAAGAGGTGAAAGCGGCATTGCTTCTCCCTTCCATACCACCACCAGCCACCAGGGGGCCATGACCTAGCGATTGCTGGAACATGAAAGACTCTGATGTTCTGGAGGAGCTGTTGCCATCTCTGATCCCTTTAAAGGAAGGACTAATAAAGATCTGTCACTATAGCTGAAAAATAGCTGTGGACAAGGCAGACAAGTGGACAAGCAAAAGCGGAACAAAAGTTCCCGATAAATTCCCAAAGCATTTAACTGTAGTAGAGGGAATTGACGTGACTTAACTGTAGAATTCTCCATAAGGGGAGCTGCTTCATGCAACTGCATATCTGTCTGTGCGGTTTTATTATGATTTTTTTTTTTGAGATGGAGTCTTGCTCTTGTCGCCCAGGCTGGAGTGCAGTGGCATGATCTCGGCTCACTGCAACCTCCGCCTCCCGGATTCAAGCAATTCTCCTGCCTCAGCCTCTCAAGTATCTGGGATTACAAGTGTCCACCACCACTCCCAGCTAATTTTTGTATTTTTAATAGAGACAGGGTTTCCCCATGTTGGCCAGGCTGGTCTTGAACTCCTGACCTTGTGATCCGCCCACCTCGGCCTCCCAAAGTGCTGGGATTACAGGCGTGAGCCACCACACTCAGCAAAATTTCTCCTTTTTAAACTGTACCTATAGCTCTTTATCTTAGTGCAACTAAAGTTGATAAGGTCTTCATGATCCTTTGCAGCCTAGTTCAAGTTAAAACCAAGAGAGAAGAAAACAAAAGCAAATTAAGCCCATTCCTTTGCCAAGAAGAAGTGTTACTTGATTTTTATTTGCATCCTGAATGTTCCTTGGAAAAGAACATGATGTTTAGCAATGTTCAAATGCCCGTTGACAATCCTCCGACATCATTTTCTGTTTCCATTGCCTCACTCAGCACAAGGGCTCTCATAAGCTTTTCAGTCAACAATGAAGCCCAGATGTTATGGATAAGCCACAGACTTTTGGGGGAAACCAAGCAAACACCAATAATAAATAATGCCTTGAGGACATACTACGGCTCCCCTCTAAGTATCAGGATGGTCAGGCTTCATCATTTCCCAAGCAGATTGCTTGGATTTTGATTTTGGCAGCAAATAACATGGGACATGTGGGTTTGTAAATGGTAGCTCTGTCCCAATAATTCCAGATGATGGGGCCATTCCAGCTTTCTTTAACTTAGAGATTTGAGCATGCATTGTGGTAGGTCTACTCACCATATCTGTCTAGAATGATTCAGAGGCCACTCCTGGGCTGAGTTATTCCTCATACATACATATAATTGGAGGCCACATTAGCCTGCAGTATAACTTTGGAATTAAGATTTGCTCAAACCAAGGCTGAGTTTGATTAATAGGTTGTAAGTTAGAAACTTCCTTTCTTGTGTTCTGATCCCAAATTCCCACTTTATATTGTGGCACCTATAAAATTGTCCTAGCTAAGGATGACTTGATGGTACCTAACGTGAGAATGGTTTATGGATGAAGTTCTTTGTGCTTACGGGGTTTTTTCCTGATAATTAACACTGGGATGAATCGCAAGGCCCATCTTTGCAAAAGGCAGTTTCTTTTCTTATTTTTAGAGGATTATTCCTGAAATGATTTTGTTCATGTTTTGGCTCCTGTAATATCTCTGTTCATTTTTCTCATGGAATTTTTTCTTTGGGTCTTTTTTTTTTCATAATTTTTTTTGCCTTTCAGAAAACACAACACAAAACAAAAAAAAAGAAACAAATGGTTAAAATTCAAGGGATTGTTGTAGCTCTGAGGGTAAAACGTGCAGCCTGTTGGTGTCATTTGTTACCCATACAAGCTCTTAGTATTTTATTTCTGTTGCAGCATTGGGGTTGCTATCTTTCTCATCATGAGTAATCTAGCGTTCATGCTGCATTCTATTCATAGCTGTCATACTGTCTCTGACAGGGTGTTTTCAAAACTTTGATCTGCTTCCAGAAAAGACTTTTACATGGGTGATAAGATTTATGGAGGAAACTTTCAACTGAATACCAGGTATTACCTTCTTGGAAAGAGCAAAGCATCAAATGTGAATATCTCCTTTTTCTTCTTCCTCTTCATTTTAATTTTATCGAAGCTCAGTTTTTAGTAACTTTATGTTTCCTTTTTATTACAATATCTTTGTACTCTTCAATAGCAGTGTCCAAGGGATAGAAATTTGATTGTTGTTATAGGGGAAGAAGCAGGAAAAACTACATATTTCAACAAAGGTTTGTCTGACTCTGAGCAAGTTATTGGGGTACAGACTCTCTGTCCTTGGAAATTTCAGAACCTAGTAGGGAGATAGTTACATAAACAGAAAATATAACATAGGAAGGAATGAACAGGATATTCTAGAAATATCAAAGGCTCTGAAAGTAGGGTGATTTCTACTTTTAAAGAAGTAATTTAGGTTCTGAAATTAAATTCCCGAAAATAAGGGCCACCCTAGAACCATACCATAACAAAATTAGCTACAGTTAGTTATGCTAATAGTAACCTCTTTCCTGTCCCAAGGAACTTCTTTTCTTTATTCCACAAAGAGCCTCACCTTCATGGAAGATCCAAAACAAGAAACTGTAAGTCTGGTTTTGACTGTTGGTCTTTTAAAGAAACTCTGTAATCCACAAAGAATGGGTCCGTTGCAGGAAGTTGTCCAACTGGATGTTAACTGGTCAGATAGCAGCCTTGCTGTGGTATAGCACAAGTTGGCCAATTCGCATTGGCACATAGCCTGGCCTCTTGGGTCTTCCTTGTAACTCAAATCACTTTGCAAGCCCTGGTAGCTTCACGAAAGTCAGATGTACCCTTAACTCTCACCCCATGCACTCATCTATCCTGGAAAGAAAAAGTTGTTGGATCTTGGCCCACTACTCAGGAAAGTGTATTGACCACTGGTTGTATAGTTAAGTAACAGCATTTTGAGGAGGATGATAATGATAGTGATGATGGTGATGATGATGATAATGGCATTGATGGTGCTGCTGTTGCTGGTGTGCTTGATGATAAGGATATGTGATTATAATAGGGTAGGAACTATATCTTATTCTTTTATACCTAGTATTTGGCACAGAGTAGGGATTTCAGAAAGTTTGTTTGTTGTGGATGGAGTGAGCAGTTAGTTTCCCGCTTAAAACCTGACACAGAGCATGCCGTCCCACTTATTCAACACCCTCCAGTGGACTTCCATTTCATCAGCATCACCCCATGTTGACCTATGTATTCTGGCTCTCCTCTGATGTTACTCTGGCCTCATCTCTTATCATTCCCCAGAGACTGGCTTCTTTGTTTTTCTTCAGACACATGCATGTTCCCATCTGGAGGTCTCCGCGTGTGCTCTTCCCTTTGCCTGAAATGCTTTCCCCCAAATATCACTGTGGCTCACTTTTTTGTTGTTGTTGTTGTTTTTGAGATGGAGTCTTGCTCTGTCGCCCAGGCTGGAGTGCAGTGGCATGATCTTGGCTCACTGCAACCTCCACCTCCCAGGTTCAAGAGATTCTCCCACCTCAGCCTCCCCAGTAGCTGGGGGCCCACCACCACTCCTGGCCAATTTTTTTGTATTTTTAGTAGAAACGGGGTTTCACCATATTGGCTGGCTGGTCTCAAACTCCTGAATTCAAGTGATCTGCCCACCTTGGCCTCTCAAAGTGCTGGGATTACAGGTGTGAGCCATGACGCCTGGTCCCAATGTGGCTCACTTTTTAGCTTTCTCAGTTCTCTGCTTAAATGTCCCCTTCTCAGAGAGGCCTCCCCTGACCACTGTGCACCCCTCTCTCCCTCCCATGTCCCTTTATCCAGCTTTATTTTTCTTTGCAATATTTACATATTAAACATTATTTGTGTATTTGTGGCCTATCTGCTCACTCCATCTCGACTGAATCTAAGCTACATGAGGACTACTTCCTTTGTTTTCATCATAGGCATTTCCCTAGAACCTAGAACAGTGCATGGCATATAGGCATACCTCTGTAAATATTGTTGAATTAATTTGAAATGAGTTAATGGATTGCAAAGTTTTCCCACTTAAAACCTGTGTCAGAAGACACATTTCATGAACTGGCATGTATTTCAGGTGTCTTTCTAGGTTTGTCTTTCTTATCACCCTCTTGGTTGTGTGAGCCCCTTCAGAACAGAGATCCTATCAGATGTGTTTTGTTGTCCCAAAAGGAGCCCAGCACAACCCCATTCACACAGCAGTTGTTCAGTAAATGCTTATTCATTGGTAGATTGTCTCAAAGGTTCCCACTTAGGAGTATTGCTTTTCTTTTTTGCTCTGCTTCACCACATTTTTCAGTCGCTTTGTTTTCCTTCCTGCGTTTTGACACTTTATCAAACTGTACTTTTTCACTGTAGACATCTATGGGAGGGAGAGATTATACAAAAGTATTTATATTTCCACTCTCAAATACATGTGGTGGATTCAGGTTTAATTTTGTATTATTCATACCACTGCACCAAAGACCAACTACCAAGAAAACTGTAAAAGCCAGAGAATATATTTTCTATTCTTGATGAAATAAAGGTTCTGTATGAGAAACCAAATTTCTAACTTCAAAAGATTTAATAGGATGATTCTTTTTTAAAATTGACACATAATATTTGTTCATATTTAGGAGGTACATGTCATATTTTGTTACATGCATAGAGTGAGCAATGATTTAGTCAGGGTATTTAGGATATCCATCACTTCGAGCATTTATGATCTCTACATGTTGGGAATATTTCAAATCTTTTCTTCTAGCAGTTTTGAAATATACAGTACATTGTGGTTAACTATGGTCAACGTACTCTGCTATCGAACCTTAGAACTTATTCTATCTAGCTGTATGTTTGCACATATTAACCAACCTCTCTTCATCTCACCCCCACCCACCCTTCCTAGGCTCTGGTTACTATTATTCTACTCTCTGCCTCCACAAAATACACTTTCTAAGCTCCCACATGTGAGTGAGAACATGTGGTATTTCTCTTTCTGTGCATGGCGTATTTCACTTAACACTATGACCTCCAGTTATATCCATGTTACTGCAAATGATGGGATTTCATTCTTTTTTTAATGATGGAATGGTATTCCATTGTGTATATTATATACGGCACATTTTCTTTATCCATTCATTGAATAGGATGATTCTTAAAAGCAACTTCTAGCTGATTACATTTAGGCAAATACATTTAAACATTTGCTGTGGTTTTTAGCATGTTAGTGGCTTTTGAATATAGTACATTCTGCCTACTCAATGCCCTTGAAATGTCTTTCTGAAATAGTTAAATTCATGTTGGTATTCACACTGGACTCTGTATCACTGCCTCCCTTACCCAAAGGAGTTTGACTAGTTACTTGCTAGTTGAAACCGGCTTGGTACAAGCTGACACATTTTTCAAGAAATAGTTGTGTAATACATGTTGATATTCTTTGTTCTTCCTTTCCTTATTCATCCATTTGGCTCCTTTCTTCTTTCTCTGACTCTATTCCTTCCCCCTTGACTTTTTGGAAGCCATTATCTGCTTTAGTAAACTTAATGGTGAATTGCCTCAAGAGTAAAAATGCTCTGCTTTTCAAATTAGAAAGGACTATTTCCTATATTCTTGGGGATCTCATTCTGTTATAGCTCTTCTTTAAAAAGTTCTGGCCAGGCGCAAGCACTCATGCCTGTAATCCCAGCACTTTGGGAGGCCGAGGCAGGCAGATTGCTTGAGTCCAGAAGTTCGAGAAAAGCCTGGGCAATATGGTGAGACCTCCTGTCTAAAAAAAATACAAAAATTAGCTGGGCATGGTGGCGCACACCTGTAGTCCCAGCTACTCAGGAGGCTGAGGTGAGAGGATCACTTGAGCCCAGGAGGTTGAGGCTACAGTGAGACATGATGGCAGCACTGCATTCCAGCCTGGGTGATAGAGTGACACCCCGTCTCTAAAAAAAAAAAAAAAATGTTCTAAGCAGCGATTTTATTTGTTCAAGATTGGATTTTCTACACATTTAAGCCTGATTTATCACAAATAAAGCACTTTCTCATGAAATATATTCTCAACTAATTATTATTTTCATTAGTAGCACTGTCCTAATTTTATAACAGATAAAGTTCCCCTGGTCTTATTTTTAATGTCTTGACATATGTATATATTTTTGAATGACTAAATCAAGCTAATTAACATATGCATTACCTCACATATCTTTTTTGTGGTAAGAACACTTAATATCTACTCTCTTAGCTATTTTCAAGTATACAATACATTGTTATTAACTGTGGTCACTATGTTGTACCATAGAGCTCTTGAACTTACTCCTCCTAACTGAAATTTTTTATCCTTTGACCAACGTCTTCCAATCCTCCCTCTCCATCTCCAGCCCCTGTCAACCACCATTCTATTCTCTGCTTCTATGAGTTTGCCTTTTTTAGATTTCACATATAAATTGATACAATGTGGCATTTGTCTTTCTGTGCCTGGTTTGTTTCACTAAACATAATGAATTCCAGGTTCATCTGTGTTGTTGAAAATGGTAAGATTTCTTTCTTTTTTAAGGCTGAACAGTATGCCATTGTGTGTGTGTGTGTGTGTGTGTGTGTGTGTGTGTGTGTGTGTGTATATATGGCACATTTTCTTTATCAGTTCATCCACTGATGGAACTTTAGGTTGATTCCCTATCTTGGCTCTTGTGAATACTACCACAGTGAACATGGGAGTGCAGATATTTCTTTGACATGCTGATTTCATTTCCTTTGGATATATACTCAGTAGTGGGATTGCTAGATTATATAGTAGTTCTATTTCTAATTTATTGAGGAACTTCCATACTGTTTTCCATATTGGCTGTTCAAAGTTACATTCTCACCAACAATGTACCAGGCTTCCTTTGTCTCCACATCCTCTCCAGCACTTTTTATGTTTCATATTTTTGATAACCATTCTAACAGGTGTGAGGTGATATCTCATTGTAGTTTTGATTTGCATTTCTCTGATGATTAGTTATATTGAGTATATTTTCCATATATTGAAAAAAATATTGGCCATTTGATGTTTTCTTTTGAGAAATGCCAATTCAGGTATTTTGCCCATGTTTTAAATGGGTTGTTTATTTTCTTACTGTTGACTTGTTTTAGTTCCTTATACCTTTTCCAGATTTTTATTTCATCTATGTTATCTTCTCTTACAGCTCATTGTATTAGTTTGCTAAGGCTGCTGTAATGAAGTAGCACAAACTGAGTGGCTTAAACAGAAATGTATTGATCCACAGTTCTGGAGGTTAGAAGTCTTAGATCAAGGTGTCAGCAAGGTTGGTTCCTTCTGAAGGCTGTGAGAGAGAATCTATTCTAAGTCTCTCTCCTAGTTTTAATGGTTTGCTGGCAATCTTTGGCATCATTTAGCTTGTAGATGCATCACCCTGATCTCTACCTTCATCTTCACGTGGCATTCTTTCTATGTGCATATCTCTCTGTCTGTCCAAACTTCCCTGTTTCACAAGGACACCAGACATATTGGATTAGGACCCACTCTAATGACATCATTTTAACTTGATTACTTCTTTTTATTCCCTATCTCCACATAAGGTCACATTTCGAAGTAGTGGGGGTAAGAACTCCAACATATCTTTTTTTTGGAGACACAGTTCATCCCATAACACTCATCTTCTGAAATGTCAAACTCCGGAGTTAGTAAAACCAACAGAAGTGTTCCTTGCAGCATTATTAACATGGGTTAATAATGGGTTCTCTGGTTTATCAAATGTTTAACTTTGACTCTTTAGATATAGTAAAACTTTAACTGAGTAGGATGAGAGGTTCTAACAGATGGAATTTTCTAATTTGCTGGCAATTAGCCTGTAGATGACTATGCAAGATGTCAGCTCTGGTTCCTTCAGTAGAATATACATAATAGAAATTTTGATGATTAACAATCCTTCTATTTAGTATTCATCCTAACCTCGGACTCTTCATTTCATTTCATAAGCCTGCCTACCCATTATGGCAAAATCAAGACACTGTGATGTTGTCCATGACATTTATGTTGGTCCCAAGTCACCCTTGTGTTGTCCATGACTTTTATCTCACTCCTTTCTGCCTTGTTCTAACCACTCCTCCAGTTCCCGAATCTTGCTTCTTTCCCCTACTTTTGTCATTTGTATTTGTTCTCTAGATTTTTTTACTCAATGCCCCCTAAAGAATTTATCTTAGATATGCTCTACTGGCTGTCCCTGATTCAAATCAAATTGATGAATGGGCCATCCTAACTAGTCCTTTTGACATCAGTCACCACTGCCAATGAGTCCACTCACCAGCACACAGACTGGGCCCCCTTAGTTTATCCAGAAAGTGGAGAATTTGACAAGATAATATACTGTCCTCTCATGATATGTATTGTGTGATGCCCTCTTAAGAGACTTTCCAAGTGGCTAGTCTCTACCTCATCTGATTACATTAACATGCAGTTATTCCAATGATCTTCCTAATGTGTAATTCTGAAAAGCAATTTGCATTCAAAATCCATCAAGGCCCCTCCCTCCATTGCCTATTCAATGAATGCATTCTTCAGACTGACATCTTACCTTCACATACCTACCTAGTAGAGCTCCAAACAAGTAGTTCTCAGCCTTGGTTGACATTGAATTACCTCAGGAGATTTAGAAACTAAAGATGCCTGAGCCACACCCAAGATAATCTAATTTAATTGGTCTGGAGTGTGGTCTATGCATCAGGATTTTTAAAAGTTCCAATGTTCAGTCAGGGTTGAGAACTACTTGTTTAGAGCAACGTCTCCAATCTTAATGTGTGCAGTAATTGTCTTGTTCAAATACAGATTCTTATTCAGCAGGTCTGGGGCCAGCCAAGGTTCCTGTATTTTTAATAACCAGTGATGCTTTTGGTCCACACTTTGTATAGCAGGGTGATAAACGGGGCTCTGTCAGGTCCAGGATCACATTTTTCTCATCTTTCTGTCTCTAAAGTATAGTGTAGAAGCTCTTAGCAAATGTTGGAAATCAAATTAAATTACAACCTTTCCCCAACTTTCCAGCCTTTTTCTCTGCATATTGAAGTCCCTATAAGCTTAGGCTTATCTCTTTTTGAAGCTTATCCCTAGCCACAACCAGAAGGCCAATGTTTTTTACTCATTCATTCAACCAACATTTTGTAAGTGCCCTTTATGGCCTGTTACCAAGCATTCTATAGATAATAAAATGTAATTTCCACCTCAAGTTTGCATGCCCAAACAGGGGATTATCCTCTAGGTGTGTGCTTCACAGATTACCAGTGCTAAAGAACCAGGTGTTTTGTTGTAATATGCTTTACCTTTGTAAAATATAAAGTTCAACACTTGGGTGTCTCTGCAATGTCAAATTGCTATAAACGTTTCTAAACAGTGCTCTCAAATTCTCTCCTTGTGAAATGGCAGTAAGTAATTTTCAGATCATGTTGGTTCATGGACCACACTTTGAGTACTGCTTTTTCAGGGCCTTTCCAGACAAAGTGGAGTTGGTAGACCGGCAGCATCAGCATCTTTGAAAGCTTCTGAGAAATGCAGAAGCTTGGATCTCATCACAGGCCTACTGAATCAGAATCTGCATTTCTAGGTGATTTGTGTGCACATTACAGACTGAGAAGCACAGCTCCAGGGCAGTGGCTCTAAACCTTGGCTGCATATTAGATTCACCCCTGGGGCTTCTAAAAATTCTGCTTCCCTTCTTTTGAGAATTGTCTCTTCAGATCCTATTTGTTTTTGTTGCTGTTGAGTTCTTTTTATATCGTGGATGTTAGTCCTTCATTGGATGAATAGTTTGCAAGTATTTTATCCCATTCTACAGGTTGTCTCTTCACTCTGTTGATTGTTTCCTTTGCTGTGAAGAGGCTTTTTAGTTTAATATAGTTCCCTTACCCTATTTTTGTTTTTGTTGCCTCTGTTTTTGATGTCTTAGCCATACAATTTTTATGGAATTACTTAAGTCTAATAGAATTAGCTGAAAGTAGTTTCCAAATGTGCATCTCTACCCCTTGCTTTGCAACCTTCTGAAAAACCAGACGATACTCTGATGGAATTTGGGAAAGAAGATATATTAGTTTAGGCCTAATGTCTTAATGTCCTGAAGAACTTCCCTGTGTTTTCTTCTAGTAGTTTTATGGTTTTGGATCTTATGTTTAACTATTCAATGCATTTTGAGTTTATTTTTGTATATGGTGATAAATAGGGGTCTAGTTTTATTCTTCTACATATATAGTACCTATACACAATAAAATACTTTTCAGCTGGCTGGGCACGGTGGCTCATACCTGTAATCCCAGCACTTTGGGAGGCCGAGGCGGGTGGATCACCTGAGGTCAGGAGTTTGAGACCAGCCTGGTCAACATGGTGAAACCCCGTCTCCACTAAAACTACAAAAATTAGCTGGGTGTGGTGGTGCACACCTGTAATCCCAGCTACTCGGGAGGCTGAGGCAGGAGAATCACTTGAACCCGGGAGGCAGAGGTTGCAGTGAGCTGAAATCACGTCACTGCACTACAGCCTAGAGTGAGACTCTATCTCAAAAAAAAAAAAAAAGAAAGAAAGAAAGAAATACTTTTCAGCCATAAGAAAGTGAAATTCTGTCTTTCATGGCAATACGGATGAGCCTGGCTGACATTATGTTAAGCAAGATAAGTCAGACACAGCAAGACAAATACTGGATGTTCTCACTCAGATGTGGCAGCTAAAAAAATTTTGAGCCAAAGGAAGTAAAGAGTAGAATTGTGGGTATTAGAGGTAGAGAAGGTCAGAAGGGAGGGGAGGATGGGGAGAGACTGGTTAATGAATACAAACTTACATCTAGATAGGAGGAATTAGTTCTGGTGTTCTAGCACTGTAGGGTGAATATGGTTGACTATAACTTATTGTATATGTCAAAAAACTAGGAGAGAGGATTTTGAATGTTCACAACATAAACGATAAATGTTTGAGGCAGTAGATATGCTAATTACCTTGATTTGATCATTACACATTGTATATATTATAACAATATTCTGTATCCCATAAATATGTAGAATTGTTACATGTCAACTAAACACAAAAGGAAAAATAATTCTGCTGCACAAGCTATGTCCCAATGAATTAAACTAAAAATCTCTGGGGGTAGCCCCCAGTCATCAGTTTTTTTTTTTTTTTTTACAGCTCCCCAGGTGACTCTAGCATGCAGCCCAGAGTGGGAACCAGCACTAAGTCAGCCCAGTGTCCATAAAGTCCCAGAAAGTGGCCAGCCATTGCTCTAACCTTCAAATCAGCTCAGGTTCTCAGATACTCATTTGTTACTCCATTCCCTTCACTTAGGAAACTCAGGACCACAGCTAAGGTATTCCTTAGTGGGTATTTAAAGAGGACTGCTTAGATCAGTGGTTCCTCACCTTTTGTTGCACAGCAGTTCCTGAAATTGAATGGGTGCATCTTTAAAGTGTAGTTGCAGGGCCTGTGCCTTTTTTATTGAGGTGGAGCAACTATTGTGACCGTGTTCTGCTCAGTAAGACGTAAAGAAAATATGCTGGGTGGCTTTCTCCCTGATAGAGGAGCACAGAAATAGAAATATTATTAGAAACAGAATTAGAAATAGATAGAGGTCCACTTCATGGCTGTTCAACTGGACTTTTTAGGGTCTCAATTTCTACTCGTGTAAGCTCAGATTGCTCAGTGGGCCAATTGGCGAATCCCAGAGAAGAGGCTAGAGAACAGACCTCATTTGGAAATACTCTATTATCTTATTTCAAATGTGGGCCATGGACCAGCAACATCAGCACCATCTAGGAGATAATTGGAAATGCAGAATCTCAGGCCCCAACCAGATCTGTGAAATTAACAATGTGCCCAAGTGATTGCTATGCACATTCTAATTTAAGAAGTGGTGGTCTCTAAGAGGCAGAATATTTTTTTTCTCAAACTGCTTTTCAATTCCCCTGTTTTCCTTCTGCTGTCATGGAAGATGAGCTTGCCACAAAGGGAAGCTAAGAAGAATCTAGCACATTCTTCCCTTGGAAATTCAAACACCTGTTTCCACACTGCAGTGGAAGTGTTGTGACATGTTCTATTGGAAAACCACTACCTACATGCCATCATATGGAGCCATAAACTATTTTTAGGTTTTCTGGACAGGCCAAAGATTCTGCTGCCCAAATGACTCCAAAGAACATGAGACTGATGTGTCTCAGATTTTCTTGTAATTCTTGCATTTCTAAAAATATCTTGGGTGTTTGATGTTGAGTTCAGCCCTGTTTTACTAACAAACGAAGCCTTTGTATTTACTATGTCTCATTTGGTAGGTTATTTTCTCCCTTTTTATTTCCAATGACATGTCATGTTTCCTGATATTGATTTATCAGAGAAGTAGAACAAGAAATTGATTCAATATGCATAATATTTTATTGAATGACCATCTCCATGTAAAATTTTTCTTGGAGTTTGAAGTGGGGAGGAATGTTGGATATAGACCTGGAAAAGAGAAGGTATGGTGGAAGTTCAAGTTTCCTCATTTTTGTTAAAGGAGTTTGAAAGCTGCCAGCAAGTGTTTAACAAATAAGAAGGCAGCCACCTGAGATAGTCTATTGAGATAGGAAGAGTGATTATAAAATACAAACAGCAACCCATGGTCCTTCAAAGAAAAAATGGCATGGGCAGGAATTACTTAAGTCTAATAGAATTAGCTGAAAGTAGTTTCCAAATGTTCATCTTTACCCCTTGCTTTGCAAACTTCTGAAAACCAGACAACACTCTGATGGAATTTGGGAAAGAAGATATGTGAGTTTAGGCTTAATACTTTCCTAGTCTTTATTATTATATTTTACAGGAATTCCATAATATATATTTTAAATATTCTTACTACCATAATTAAATTCTGCCCAGTATGATGATCAAAAAGGGCCTACTGAATGGAGAAAGACATTTGTGTAACAGCTAGCAGTCATTTATTGCAGAGCCAATAAGCACCAGGCATTAGAGATATAGATATAGATAATGTCCCAGCATAAAAGGCAAATATAGGTTTATT